>NC_061115.1:147600729-147615054 GCF_002878395.1 Capsicum annuum | reverse complement strand
AAGCTTTAGCTTTAAATTATACACTATTTAGAGCTCTTACCTCTCAAGTAAGTGATGAAGAATGGCCAAAATCATGGAAAAGAGGGTTCTTTTATGCCCAGTCCAGATCCTTGCTAATCGCTATCGTAACCTGAGGCCTCGAGATCTAACCATCTTCTATCTGCCATACAAGTCGTGGTTGCGACACCACTTTGTGATCACATATTCTCCTCTACATAGTGAGTTACGATCGCAGTCAAAAGATTTGTTATCACGGTGCACCGGGAACCTGTTGCACCAGATTTTGAGTTCAAAAAAAGGCTCGACCAGGTGCTCGATATTTATTTAGAATCTCGTATACACAAACAACCTATGTAACCATACCAAATTTGATGTTTTGGACTCAATGGCATAATCATATTTTCCATCCAAGGTCATTTCGATTAAATGTGAGTGCCACAACTATTTTTTATTTTCTTAATTTTCTAACCAATAGGTTGAAATGAGCTCTGGCGCCTCGAGACTTAAACAAAATATTTACCTAGCCTCAAATCGATATTTTGGAGCTGGTGGTACATTCAAAACTTATATATGAGATCTTTTTACTAAATTTTTTTCTCGATGGACATTTAGAACCAGTGAAGACTTTAAAATAGGGAATTAGCTCTAAAAACCAAACGAATTGCCCGGTGACTGAACTGTCAGTCCCAGAAAGTGATAAATAACTTGGTCAAACAATAGAAAATCTATATGGGAAAAAATATTTAGAAATATGGAAAATGACCTGAAGGGTCATTATAATATCCACTACTAAAGAAACTTTCATAAAACACCCTGGGTTTGGGGCCCTTCAAAATTTTTTAGATTTCTGGGTTTTGGACAACATACGAATGATGGGTACCATTCGTGTACTGGGGTATGAGTGGTATGCCTTGGTCGTATGCTGACCAGTGTCATTTGGTGAGGATTGGATTGGTTTCTAAAATGGGTACGACTTGGGTTGGTCCGAGTCATATGGATGAATACGGGTCATTTTGTTTTGGATTTTCCTTCACTTAATCTTAGACTTGGTATCCTAACATGGATCTGAGTACGAGTGACTTACCCAGAGCTATAAGCTAGGGTACGAGTCACACCATGGACTCGTATGGTGGACAGTGTTCAAACCTCATGTGATTCTATTCTGCTAGGGGTACAGGTCACGTGTACTAGTTGTATACTTAGGTATGACATGGTTGGTGTTTCATATGTTGGACAGTGTTGGGTCTAAGGGGAAGGCCTAGGATACATATGGTGGGTACTACTTATATTAGAGGGTACGATTGGTATGGTTAGTTGTACCCCTAACGAGAATTTTACACAGTTTAAGTGAGGGCAATCTGGATATTTTTTCACTTAACCTAATAAGGCCCCATGACTTTTAACATTCTTGGAAGATTATTTGTCTTATTATTCTATTCATTAACACTTAGAAAACACTCTCTAATCCTCTCTAAAGTTCTTGGGCAAAGGAAGCTAGGGTTTCATCATAAGGATTAATTTAGGGCTTGTGTTGGTGATTTCACTCCATCATCTACTCAATTTAAGGCATTTACTTCTTCTCTCATTGTTAGTTCCAACTAAAGGTAAATTTTGTAAATTGTTTTCATGGCATAATTGTTATATGGTTTTGAGTTTTCAAATAAATATTGGGGGTTTTGGTAAATAGATACACAGGAATCCCTTAACCTCTTAAGGTTTGGCTAAGGATAATACTTGCAAGTTATAGTCGGTATGACAATACCACTATTAATAGCCTTGGTTAATAATAAATGAAATAATAGATTAGTTGGTTGGAAATGGTTTTAATTGGACAATAACGGCGGGGTGTGATAGTTAACCGTGAAGGTGGGAGTTCAATGAACGAACACTGGAAACTCATGTTTGCTGACATGAGTGGTTGGTTATAGGGACCATATATGATACTATGAGGTACACGAGAATGCTCTAAGTATATTGCACATATATATCATGGAGGGTAAGGGTACTTAGGAATTCCCTACTTTTATAGTAACTCCAGTTAGTGTGGCTACACGCATCGGGGCTCGTTCAGGGGGTTACACTGGACCCATCGACTTGA
Organism: Capsicum annuum; assembly: GCF_002878395.1. Taxonomy (NCBI): domain Eukaryota; kingdom Viridiplantae; phylum Streptophyta; class Magnoliopsida; order Solanales; family Solanaceae; genus Capsicum; species Capsicum annuum. The sequence goes on along the minus strand of NC_061115.1, from coordinate 147,612,956 downwards.
TTTCACTTCCCAAGGATTTCACCAAGTTCAACTCCATTCACCTGTATGATATCATGGTTAAGAACCCTAACGTTTTTCATGTCAGGGATCGTGTAAAATCCAAAAATTTATCATGTAAAATCCAAAAATTAAGTTTAAAATCCAAGTTTTAGAGTTGATTTTGATATAAGTTAGTAAGTAATCAAAGAAATTAGGTTAAATAGTTCACACAAATAAGTTTGATGAAAAATTGCATTTTCTCAAGTCTCAAATTCCAAAAATAGTGAAAATGGAGTTGGATTCACGAAAATGGGTTTTTTATATTCTTCTGTGAATAGTGACTCACGGATGCGGTCAATCCCTCACATTCACGAAGGTTACAGATCCAGACCCACCGCGATTGCAATTTTCCGATCACGAATATGAGGATCAAAGAAACCAGACCCGACCCTGATTACTCTTTGTGAATGCGGCCACCGCCTTACATTTGTGATTCCCAAGAGAATCCTTCTCTACAAACTCAAAAGGGGTCCCGCAAATGTGAAGAAGGAATATGTCTGCACCAGAAGACAATAATCCAGCTAAGGAAAATAATTAAAAATTCTTTGAACAAACCCGCGAGGTTTGTTCGGAAAAGTATAGAAATAAATTAATTATACTACTTGGCTAATTATATCAATACTCTAGACTCAATGAAATCATCAGATTACCAAAAGAAGCTTTTTTAAATAAGTTACTCCGGGAACCCCTTTAGGCTAAAATAACTAGTTTCTCGTCTAAATACTTAAAATTCAAAATAAAGACTCCAAAGTCAAACCAACCATGCCACTAACTCAAAAACAATATTTCGAATCTAATAAAATCGATAAAGTCTCCATCTGATGGTCAAATCACAGAATGTTGATCAAAGTCAAATACAATACTTTAAAGGCTACTCAAAACCTCAAACTCACGTAAATCATTTCCAAAGGATTTGGGGACCGACAGACTATCCTTACGAGTACTCTTAAATGATAAAAAACAACTACAAAGATGGGGAAATGGTCAAAACATTTAAAAAAAGAGCTAAAAATCATAACGAGGGTTGTTACAGTTTATTCCAAGGCAACTACCCATTGATGCGTCTGGCAAAGCAGAATCATACGACAGTATCAATAGCTTCAGCAAGATCTAACAAATCCAAGAAGAATTGATGAAATATCAAGTGTAGTTGGACAAAATTGAAGAAGAAGACAAGAGGAAAATGCATCAAGTTACCTTAAACGGGGCAATTTATCTATTTAATTCCTACATGTATCAAATAAATTTGAGGTTGATAACAACTTTCGTTTGGGTTTTTATTTTTTGCATTATTTGACCGTCCTCGTTTGTAATATCATCATAGAGTGTATCAAAAACTATTTGATGTTCATAGAATATGTCGTTCTCTCTACCTCTTATTTTCTTTATGCTTGTACTTCTTTCTGTTGAGAATTTTTTATTTTACTAAAATACAATTGAATAAAAGAAATTCTCAATTATGAGTAGTCATAAACTCAAAAGCTTTGCTTTTCTTGAGATCTCTACCTGACTAGTACTAGTAATATTTTTACGTGTACAACACGTGATAAAGTGGCACTGTTCATTTGACCTTCTCAAATGTTTAATTTACATATATAAGGATTAACAATTAAATCCATATATAATGCGCCATCTTGTGATCTTAAAGCTTAAGGAAGCTTCCCCCTGCTCTTTTTTTTTTTTTTTGTAATAAAAAGAAAACGTTTCTCCAAGCGAATAAAGTAGATAAAACTCATTAATATTTGAAAATAAACTCCCCCATTCCTAAATATTTCTTATCCTAACTAAAACATAAATATTTTATTATACTTGTCATTTTAAAAAAATCACGATACTTAGTACTCCCTCCGTTTAAAAAAGAATGACCTACTTTGACTTGGCACAAAGTTTAAAAGAATAAAGAAGACTTTTGAATCTTGCGGCCTTAAATTAAAATTGTGTCAAATGTACCAAAATATCCTTTAATCTTGTGGTCCTAAACATGTCATGTGGTAAGTTGAAATTAAAGTATTGCCAAAAAGGGAAAGGGGTCATTCTTTTTTAAACGGACTAAAAAGGAAAGTAGGTCATTCTTTTTTAAACAGAGCGGGTATATTTTTTCATCTTTACTCTTAGGGGTCGTTTGGTAGAGTGTATAAGAATAATGCAAAATATGGTGTATTAGTAATGCTTGTATTAGTTATGCTTGCATTAGTTATACTTGTATTTTTCTTATGCAGTGTTTGGTTCGATATTTTAAAAAAAAACATGAATCACAATTTCTAAAAAAAAAAAATTTTTATTTTTTTTACATAATACCCTCAATATATATGTTGTAAAATGCGAAAAAATTTTCGAGGGGTAATAGGGTCTTTAAGCATGTTATTGCATGCATTAGATCCATTGCATTACTAATGTCATAGATTTTGAGGTAATAGTAATACACACCTCAATACACAATAGAGTGTATAACTAATGTTTGTATTAGTTATACATAGGGTAAAAAGGTATATCAAACAAGGTACTACTAATACACATTAAACTAATGCATGTATTAAGATTTCAATACACTCTACCAAACGACCCTTTAGTGATAAATATGGAGAGATATTAATCTAATAAAAAAAGAAAGTATTACGGAGAGATGTATGATAAATAATTTTAGTTAATGTTTTATCTTAAGAAGCGTGCAAACAAAAAAAATGACAAGTACTTAGGACCAAAGAGAGCTTATACGCGATGATAGTATAATGACTATATTATCGATATAAATTAACCTAGTAAATCGATCTGAATTTGTTCTGAGATACCAATAATTAATTAAGAGCACATTTATGTTTATGTAATCACTGTATAATTGTATATAGTTAAACTTAAATATACTCTATCACAATTTAAGCGATGATGTATTTCGATAGTCTAAAACAAGTGATAATTATTAGTGATGCTATAAAGTCATCTCAGTAAAGATAATTCAATATTTAAATATACCAATCAGACTAAAAGTTTAGGGAACGAGTGCATTAAAATCCCATGGAAAAAAGTTAGAGACCAAAAAAAAAAAAAAAACATGTAAGGTAGCGGCTTGGTTCAATAAAGTTGAATTGAGTATCATAGGATCTCAAGTTTAATTCTGAATAGAGAAAAATATTAGGTGATTTGTTCTCATTTATTCTAGCCTTGATTAATATAGTTATCTAGTGCCTGTTATTCGTAGTAGGGGGCATATATCCTATAAAATTAGTCGAGATGCACAAAACCTAAATCCGACACGATGATTATAAAAAAAAAAAAATGCTATTCTTAAGCCCTGATTTTCCGTCCCCAAGCAGAACCATACGTGTGCTCAAAAAGAACACCCCATGCGTGTCTTCGAATTTAACAAAAGGAAGGCCCACAATATCTAGATTCTACACTAAAGCTAAACAAACCTATCATCACCTATCTTTTCAAACCACTTCAAAGAGTATTTTTCAGTTGTTTTATCTACCTCTTCACTTGTATAAATACCCTCCAAATCTTTCCCCCTTTCCACCAACTCAAACTCATTTCTCTCTGCTTCACTAACCTAGCTAGCTCTAGCTGATATTTGAAAAGGAACACACACACACATACAAGTGAAGTTGAAATGTCTGGAGTTTGGGTATTTAAGAATGGGGTTTTCCGTTTGGTAGAAAATGGATCAGGAGATCAAGCTCAAAGAAGAAGGAAGGTATTGTTACACTTACCAAGTGGGCAAGTGGTGTCATCCTATTGTTCTCTTGAAAGAATTCTCAATGGTTTAGGATGGGAAAGGTATTATGGAGGTGACACTGAACTTTTCCAATTCCACAAGCATTCTTCCATCGACTTGATTTCACTTCCAAAGGATTTCGCCAAGTTCAACTCCATTCACATGTATGATATCGTGGTTAAAAACCCTAACGTTTTCCATGTCAGGGATGTTTAACTAACCATCTCATGTCATCTTAAATTTGTATAGGAAATCTAACTAGGGTTAGCTTTTAATTTGGTTTTGTTCCTCTTTCCTTCTTGGGGTTGGTTATTACTTCGTGTCTGCTTTAGCCATCGTTGCTGAGTGCATTGTTAAAAATGATAACCTCTATATGTAGTTTGAGCTCATTTGGTTATTTTATGTCTTTAGGGTTCAATAAATAGTTCTCAAATGGTTGTGGAATAAAAGTTACATGTTTTGTTTCTATGTGTTTTCTCCCTTCAATTTAGCAGGTAATGATTTTTAATTGATTTGCGCCTGATTATATACATAATTCCCATTTCTCAAAAGGATATATATGTATATATATTTCGACAGCAGTGACTATGGAGAGGAAAGGATCCTTTTTGGCTGTTGGAATTGAATCAGAATATGGAACTAAATATGGTTGGTGCAGTGGGTCTTTTGCCAAATAAACTACAAAACAAAATTCAATCGCTATGAGAAGAATTCATTATCATAATAGTACTAAATTATTTCACTTCCTTACTAATTTTTTGTAAGTAATTTTGTTTTTGTTTTTCTCAACCTTTGCTTCTAAAATTTCGTAAGAAATTTCAAATGTCCAGCAAGAGAGAAAATGTATATTTATGTCTCGCTAGAGCGCACAATGTAACACAGCAGATCAATTTTATTAACTTATAATCTTTCTTTTATGTAAATTATACATAATACTTGCAATTTGTTTGACATATTTTGACTTGACATAAAAATAATTTTTTAAAAAATATTTTTTAATGTTGTGGTCTTAAATTAAAGATATGTCAAATGTATCGAAATGCCTTTAATTTATGATTTTAAACATGTCACATGGAACGTTGAATTCAAAGAGTTGCTAAGAAGGGAAATGATCACTCATTTGGAAACAGATTAATAAGGAAAGTTTAGATAAATTGCAACTTGAGGACTAATGTGTGGCCGTGCATGTTTGACGGGAAGGAAAAGTAAGCTTCTTTTAAAATCTCATTTAGTTTGTGATGTATGAACAGGTTTTAGTATTGTATTTTTATCTGGACAAATAATTATCAGACAAAGCTAAAGGCCCTATCAAAATCTTGAGCTCTTTCCATGTGATCTTTGGATGCAACAGACTATAAAAGAAGATACTTATTCACATACGAAGTTTAATTTATAACAATTTAATTGAGTCAAATATTAACAATGATATATAGTATTAATAAAGGTTTATTCCAAGATAATTACATACATTGCATTTATTAAATCTGTGTAAATCATCATGTCGGGGCAACTCTGTTCTAAAAATAAATTCAGTAAGTTAAAGGTAAAGATTTTAGAGTTAGTTTTCACTGAATTGTCAACCACCTAGCTACATATGAGTAAATTAGGAAGGGATAAATGGCACATAGGACAGGTCAGATATAACTCGTAAGCCATAAGGACTAATTAAACATCGGACAGCTTTATTAGACATGGTCAGAAGAACCGTAACCCCATCTAGCTCCAGAATCACATAACAAAACACCAGTCTGCAATCGTTCCCGATAAGGTCCAAATCTAATGCATTACAAACGTATGATCATCACGCTTCAACCGAGTTATTCTATTCCACCTCTTAGAAAGAAAAGAACTTAAATAAAAATACTTAATAGCAGGACGATACATTATACAATTCTTCTACACCAAGCGCACACAACGAAACCGTAAACAGTCAAGTGAAACCCAATCAATAAAATAATTTAATCTATGGACAATGTTGTTGTGGTAAAGGTCGTAATGCCTAAGGAATTATTACCACTAGGCATAGAGGGTCATAAGCGTCTATTTCTTAAAATCGATTTTCGACAAAATGAAAATGACATGTATGGTAGAATCGTAACCATAGAATACAACCATAATCGAAATATATACATTCATCTCATATACTTCTTCCGTTTAAAAAAGAATGACCTACTTTGACTTGGCACAAAGTTTAAGAAAATAAAGAAACTTTTGAATCTTGTAGCCTTAAGTTAAAGCTGTGTCAAATGTACTAAAATGCCCTTTAATCTTGTGATTCTAAACATGCCATGTGGAAAATTGAAATTAAAGTATTGTCAAAAAGCGAAAGGGGACATTCTTTTTTAAATGGACTAAAAAGGAAAGTAGGTCATTGTTTTTTAAACGGAGGGAGTACTGTGGAAACAGTGAGAAGAGTAATCTGTTCTTAAGCTATAATATTCATTAAGCAAGTTAATTAATAACCCAACTATTTGATTTGCTCAATTCGCAAGTCTTTATAACATGTAAGTAAATTCTACAATACCACTATACGGATGATCAGAAATCTACTTACAACTTGCTATTTATACTTTTACATTAAGTCAGTTTAAAAAATAATGATTCTTTTCTTTTTTAGCAACTCTTTAATTTCATTTTTCACATTACATGTTTATGATCACAAAATTAAACGGTATTTTATAATATATTTAATATATTTTAAATTTAAAATCACAAAATTAAAATTTCTTCCTTATTTTGTTTAACACCATGTCGAATTAAAATAAGTCAATAAATTTACTTTTTTTTTAAAAGAACTATTTAGTAAATTTTATAGAGTCTTCATTTATTTCTTAAATTTCATGTTCAATCAAAAGATGACACATGGAATAAAACAAATAAAGTATAATTAACGGATAAAAAATTAAAAAAAAAAATAGAGGTCACCTACTTCAGAATTAAAGAAAATTTACGTTAAAATTCTCCTGCTACCTTAAATGAAATAATTTACTAATAAATAAATATTTAAAAAATATTTTGAATAATAAATTTTAAAACTTTTACCTTTTTCCTCAAATATCTTATTAATTAAAAAAATACCATATAAAATAGTACAGCAGGATAGAAGTTACAGAGAGAGGTCCCCTACATAGTGGAGCCAAGAAAACAAGAGACCGGGGAGAGGAGTTCACGTGAAGTGAATCATGGTCCTTTATGATAGGGCAAATGTACATGTCCATGTGTCATCAGGAGTTGACCTTTGTTGGACTTTGAGAGTGTTTGCACGTGGGGTATACTTGCATTTTCTCATTACTAACATTGTTTGTAAGGCATGTGAGATGTGACCACTTTCAAATACGTTTTACACTTTACAGACTAGAAAACCTGCTTCCTCTTGGTATATACTACTACTTTCTTGAGAAAATGGAAGAAAATGTGTTATTTAAATCTTGAAAAAAGAATTGATGACATTGGTCAATTTAAAGGGTCAAACATAACTAAAAAATTTAATTAAGTTAATTATGAACTTGATTAATATTTTTAAAACTTTCTAATCTTTATAAAAATACAAATCAACCTACACCCCTCTCCTCTTCAAATCAACCGTCTCTTCTTTCTCTCGACAGTTTCTCCCAACCAACAGTTATACAAATTTCTCTTTTTAATCCTCAGCGACTTCAACCTCCGGCGACAAATAGTTGGGCTTTGAGTTCTTTTTCGACTTTCAACTGTCAATCGACGTGACAACCTTGCTCTCCGGCCCTGAGTTCTTCATCATCCCTTTAGTTTCTTCTTTCACAGGTAAAAAATTATTGTTTTTTTAGTTTTGAAGAAAAAGAGGAACTTGAGTCAATTTCTCTTCTAGTATTAGTTAACAATTTCAATATTTGTTACTTTAATTTGAAATGCGGTCTAAATAAAATCCTAATTTCTGGTACTTTTTCTCTTCGCTTTTCGAAGTGAAATATGATTTTTTAAAGTTTGATTTTTATTGTTTGAGTTCGTACAAACAAAACGATGTTGGTGTTTTTGGTGTTGCACCCGTTTCTGGGTTGATTTGTTCTTGTTCTTGGTAAAAATAGTGATATTACTGTTGTTCTATTGAAGAAAATCATGCTCTATCTTTTTCTGCAACACATTAACCTTTTGATGCAATAGATTAACCATCTGATGCAATAGATTTACTATCTGAGGTAACAGATTAACCATTCGATGTAATAGATTTACCATATAATGTAATAGAGTAACCATCGAATTAAAAAACTGATGCAACAAATTAAACATCTGATGCAACAGATTTACCGTCGGATTAAAAATCTGATGCAACAGATTAACCATATGATGCAACAGATTAACCATCTGATGCAATAGGTTTACCATCGGATGCAACAGAGGAACTATCGTATTAAAAATCTAATGCAACAGATTTACTATCTGATGCAACGGAGGAACCATCGAATTAAAAATCTGATACAACAGATGAACTTTCTGTTGGATAACACCCTATCAACTATTCCAACAGGACATGTCCGAGACTTAATTTTTCAAACTCATCATTCATCTGTCGGGATAGATGACCCTTCTGTTGGAAAAAATTTAAATAATATTAACTGTTAGTAACAGTTCTAACAAATCACTCATATGTTGCAACAGATGTGTGATCTGTTACATAGACCAGTCATCTATTTCAACAAATGAGTGATCTATTTTTATTGTTGCAACAGATTAATCATCCATTTCAACAGGTTAGTTATATATTGCAACAGATCACTCATATATTGCAACAAATGTGTGATCTGTTGCACAGACCAGCCATCTGTTTAAACAGATGAGTAATCTATTTTTATTGTTGCAACGAATTACTTATCCATTGCAACAGGTTAGTTATATGTTGCAATTGATAACCTACCTGGTGTAACAGATGTGTGATCTATTAGAACTGTTGTTTTGTTGTGTACATATTAGATATACTGTTATTCCTTTTTAAAGATGTATTAATTAATTATAATCTATTTTATGTTCCTGTTATTTTTAGATTATATGGCTCCCAAAAGAATAGAAACTGAATCAAGTCCAAGTAAAGGAATAAGTGAAGCCGCTAGGCTACATTCACCACTCTATGAACTTATTTTATAAGTGTTATCTCAATCAGAAGCAGATGATAATAAACATAAGGCGGAGGAATATTTCATAAGAGATGATCCAAATGCTAATAGCTCTTCCACTGAAGAGTTGGTCAAAAACTTTATAATTGATAGTTATCCTGTGAGAATGCAGTGCGATGGTTCCACAGATTTAATGAGTGATTTCGTGGTTAAGTCAGCCATGAAAAAATCTTTCAACGCCTTAAAAAAAATACTTTGAGAATAAAATTTGGATGCTTTTTTAAGGGACAACTACTTTGGGTTATATCTTGATTTGCTGGAGAACAACAATGCTCTTTTCCAAATGAAAATGGTATATGATCTTCCCAAGCGTAGGTGTATGTATGAAAACAAATATAAGATGGATGAGCTGTGGATAAATAATTGTGGCATGCCTATTTGTTTTGGTTGGAAGGAGTTTGCCATAGTTACTGGACTAAAATATTATCCTCCTTCTCTTTCTCAAGTTATACCTATTCTAACTCCAAAAAAATACCCCATATACCCAAAAAAGTCAAATGAAAGTGAAGTGATCGTGAAGACTTGGTGTTCCTTATTGGTCTAAGATTCAAAAATAAAAATATGATAGAAGCATTGAAAGGTAAAAGACTTTCAAAAAAATACAAGAAATTATTGTGCTTGGTTTGGTTTGTACATAATAGTCTTTGGGCGAGAGACGTTAACAAAAACATAACACTTTGTTTAATAAAGCTCTCTGAGGATCTTAAGGCATTTAAGAGCTATCCCTGGGGCTATGAAAGCTTCAAAATAACTGTCAAATATTTGTTGACTCCGTTAGCTCCAAAGACAGTCAAATTATATGGCTTTCCATGGACTTTCATGATAAATATTTCTTTTATTATGATATAATTTATTTTTTTATTAAATAACGCTTTTAATTTATTGGCGTTATTTTATAGGCTTGGGGGTTTGAAACCATTCCTTATTTGAGACAACAAGTGAACTACCTGGAAGAAGTTTTCTATCCAAGAATTCTGAGATGGTTGTCATCCAAAATTGATAAAAATGTAAAATTTCTTGATCTCTTCAATCCCCGCACCCCCGAAGGATGCAGTAAGTCGAATTCTAATGAAGTTTTTATTTTAATTAATGAAATTTTTGAATGATCTAATCATTATTCTATATATATATATATATATATATACTGATTTATGCTAGATTGTGCATCCATCGCTTATTCTGACCAATCGAGAGTTGAAGATGCCATTTTTTCTTAATTTACAATCGGTGAAAACTTTATCGAACTCTAAGGTCATTAAAAAAATAAAAATGGAATTGTTTGGAGCAATAACCATCACAAGAAAAATAATTCTGGAGGGTGGGCATGTTATTATTGATGGAGTTAGTGGTGATGGAGCTGTTAGTGGTGGTAGTGGTGCTTCTGTTGGGACTAATGATGCCCCTCTTACAGTTTTTGAAACAAATCATTATGAGTATGATCATACTAGTTATACAGATATTTTCCCTCCAAGCGAATGTTCTGCATGCAAATGTCAAGACTCCAAGACAAAACCTAATGTAGTAATTAATGTTATTAATGCATTAATTACTTCTATAAAGGAATTGACATATAAGAGAGGTGTCATTCCATCAAAGAGGATTTCATATCCATTCATTCCACTAGAGAGTAAGGCTAAGAGGAGAAGGAAAGTAATTTTGTAATGCCCCAAGAACCCATCCCGAGACGTCACATGGTGCTTAAGGTCACACATGGCCTCAAGCTAACCCTCTAAGACTGTCATCACTTTCAGAACTCACTATAACACAAATCATGCTAAGATAAATAGGAATAAACATGTCATGACCATGCTTAGATACAAAATGATACTGTCTTGCACAACAAAAATACTGATATCTTTTACATACTGGCTTACTAATCTGACAAAGCCTCTTCTACATAAGACTGAGGAGCCATTGAGATAGATCCCCAACTGACTCGTACTGAACTGAAAATAAATGACTATCTATCAGCAAGACAAAATGAGAGATACAAGTCCTTGAACCATAAGGACTCACGAACTGCAGAGATATGGAAGAAGGTACTCGAAGATCACTGTCGCTGCTGAGACTGAGCACCTGAACCTATATCACGATGAAATATAGAATACAAAAGAGTATGAGAGTCAGTACTTGGGAATGCACTGAGTATGCGGGGTGGATGCAACATTTAAATAATATCATAAATGTATAAGAAAATCATGTATGCTGACCATAATAATTCTCTTCGCTTGAATTATCTGAAACATTTTTCTTATAAATCATCAGTAGTAATACGTGTTTCATAAATCTCGTAAATCATTTATCTCAACTCAAACTCTTTAACTCATGACTTAGAGTGACTCGGTAACTCAAGAGACTTAAATCATTATGGACGTGTGAGTTTCTTATAACTAACATGACTACACCATGTGAGCCCCATGGAGTCCAATGTTTTGTCCTCCTAAGGAGAGAACCCCACATTGGTAGGGGTTGTACTCTTGCCAGGGAGTACAACCTCAATCTCATCTCCACAATCTCATACTCGGCCTTTGGCCCACAATTATCAACATTAATCCTATGATGGCACGTAGTTTTGGGAAAATACCAAATTTTCCTTTCAGTGCTAAATACTCCTCCCAGACTCAGCTCAGAACGCATTAGGAAATCCACCTCAATCAATATCAACTCATGGTTCTATTATAAATACCAAAACATAAATATATATCTCATCTAAAAATCATAAACATCTTATGGATTCCTAACTCGACTCAACTCAACACAAGTTTTCTCAATATCAAGTACATTTGTTTATCAAATTATTTTAAATATCAAAAGCTTCATGGAAACATCATAAGACTCATTCTTGCCTCTCAATTTCACATATCAATATACATTCAATAGTCGAATTTCTCATAGAAAAGCATAACTCATGACACTTGTCTCAAATCATTCAAAAATTATCAATTCATAATAAAAATATTCAACTCATGGAACTTGACTTAAATTTCTTAGAAATCATCAATATATAATGATAATATACGGCTCATGGAATAAATTCTCACTTTCAGAAACATGATGGTGAAATACTCATAAATATCAAACTTATTCAACTCAAATCTCATAAATCATTAATAGAAAAAATTGGGTGTAAACCCACTTGCAATATTATGTAAATCAATAATAGAAAGTAAATCTTTAGGCACAAGAACGAAAGGAGTGTTCTTGTTCAAACCTCACATACCTTAGATTTTGATTTTAAAGATATAGAAACTTTCTTGAAACTTATTTCTCACACTTTTAGACCTAGACCTTGCTGCCTTTGACTTGAGGAGCTTAGTTCTTGAACAACTTGA
>NC_061115.1:147583095-147600629 GCF_002878395.1 Capsicum annuum | reverse complement strand
CTACATGTATATATATATATATATATATATATATATATATATATATATATATAAGTTGAAATTTGCTGATTGGGGCCTGTGACGGTTGACTTGACGTTCCATCAGAGAGACTGACGGCCCACCAAGTCATCCGTCACTCGAACACCAAAACTAGAATATTCTGCCTCGATGTGACGGTTGACCTGACTGTCCGTCAGAAAAGTGATGGTCCACCAAGTCGTCTATCACTTGAGGGCCAGAAATAAGACATTCTGTCTCGGTCTGACGGACACCTTGACGGTCAGTCAACTTTGTGACGGTCCACCAACCAGGCCGTCATACGATGGCCCGAAAATAAGGTTACCTCCTTGGCTTGACGGTCCACCAGGGACCTGATGGTCCACCAAGTCTACCGTCAAACCTGGGCGTTCTGATATCGTTTAGTAAAATGACCATAATTCCTTCGTCCGATGTCAGATTTTGATGAAATTGGTATCGATGGAAAGCTTATTCAATGCTCTATAAGAAAAAAAATTAGAAATTAGAGAAATAAAATATGGTTTAAACATCAATCACTTTGGAAGTCATACACATCTATTCAAAAAGACAGATTTAGGCTTAAGGAATGATTGGGGTATTACAAATTTCCAAGGCTAATCAAGCATCCAAAAAAGTAAAATTGCAACTCAACTTTCTTTGTATTGTACTATTGAGAAATGTACAAGGTCCACAAGATAGCATCATGAGATGAAGAAAGTGAATATATAATATCTATTCAAACTAACAAATAGACACATATATGTTTCAACAGATTACATATCTGCTAAAAATTATCAGACAAATATATAAATCTGTTGCAATAGTTGACTAAACTATTGCATCAGATGCAGTCTCTATTGCAACATATGTCTCACCGGTTTTAGCAAATCAAACAGCTCTACGTATCATTTTTATCTGTACTAACAAATTACTTATCTAGTGCAACAGATGCGTTATCTATTGGGATAAATTAAATCAAGACTTCCTACTATATTAGTTTTTCCAAATAGATGAGTCATATATTACAACAGATGATTCTTTCATTGGAAATTATAATATAGGTCTTCGTCATATTTTAATTTGTCCCAACAGATGATCCATATGTTACAACCGAAAGATAATCTGTTTGCTAAAACAGATGAGTTATGATTTTTCATTTTCTTGTATCTCTATAATTAGCACTAACAATTCTGGCTTTTCAGGTGGATGTCACAGTAGAAGCTACTTATAAACAACATTGACAATATGCTACTCTTTTTATGGAAATACGAGAAGCGAAAGCACATAAATCATACGAAAGCAACGACCAAAATCGAATTTCATAGCACCAAATGAAGAACAACTTGTCCATATTGAGTAGATCCTTATAGCTTGAGTCTGTCAAAGTAATAACCTCACCCCTCCTTAGGAATTGTTGGCATTAAAACTTAAATTATTAATTTATTTGTTGAGATCTGTACCCATAATAATATTTTTATATTTTATTTATTTGTTGATTTATTTCATGTAATTTCTGAAGGCTTCGATTTATTTTATGTTGTCTATGAATTTTATTTTATCCTTAGATTTGAACTTATTAACTGAAATGGAGTACTAGATTCAAATATTGTAACAGATAAGGTATTTGTTGCAACAGATGACATATCTATTGGAATATATCAAACAGATTTAGACATATGTTGCAACATGTAGGTCATCTATTAAAAATTATCAAAAGGTCTTTCCACTGTTGAAAAAGATATACCTAGATAGAAACATAAACATAATACAATAGATAATCAATCTATTGCAATAGATAAACTATCTATCAGAATAGATAGAATATTTGTTACAACAGATAGACAATCTGTTGCACTATAAAAAAATTCAACTTTCATTAGATATAAAAAATTGTCACTATATATAAAGCGAAGTAACTCGAAATAGAAAAGACGAAACCCATTGATAGGCACCTAAAGTTGCAGCGATCTTTCACTTTGGCACCTCAAGTAGACAATGTTCATTTTAAACACCTAAAATAGGCATCAAATGTGTCAGTTTGGTACTTTTTTCCCTGTTGGAAGTTCGCGTGTAATTCACGCAGCCAAGGCACGTTGAACCCCCATTTTTGCTGACTTGGCATCTAATTTGGCCCCCACAAATTATTTTTCTCTCATTTTCTTATATATTCATCTTCTTCCTAAAACTTAACCCTAAATTCCTAGATCTTCTTCATCATCATTTTTTTTATATCCAAATTCTTCATATTATTTATATTTAATTTTTCTTCATTTTTTTGTCATTTTTCCAACTAAGCTTAACAATGTCGAGCTCATCTTCCACTGTTTTTTGTGATAAAGATTTACAATATTATAAGTGAGGTCATGAAGTTCTATTGAAGACTTCTTGGTCTCAACAAAATCGAGATCGTAGGTTTTTTCTTGTAAGATTTCAAAGGTAATATTTTTTATTTTATTAGTTGATTAATTATTGACTTATAATTATTTTGTAATTGTGGTTTTATTTTAATAGAAATTGGGTGGATGTGATTACTTTGATTGGTATGAAGAATGACATCCTTCATAATAAAATTGTGTAATCTGGGGTTTGTTGAAAAAAGTCAAAGCTTTTAAAGAGAAACAAAATTGAGCAAGAAGATACTACATTGTTGGCATTATTGCTACTGGTTTGGTGTTGTTGGGCACATGGATATTCAAGCCTAATTGCTGAAATTTTTATGGTGGTGTTTTGCTACTTGTTTGGTGTTGTTGAGTACATGGATATTCAAGAATAATTGCTGAACTTTTCATGGTGTAATTGCTACTGGTGTAATTCCACTATTACGACAGATAGCTTAGATAGAAACATCAGCATAATGCAACAGATGATCAATCTATTACAACAGATAGAAGTTACAATAAATAGACAATCTGTTGTATTATAAAAATTCAATTTTCATCAGACAAAATTTTTTTTCACTATATGTAAAGTGAAGTAAATTGAAATAACAAATTATTATGGTGCTTGTGTTTCTACACCTTATTCTTTATACACAGGCTCCAAGCTTCCAGTTAGTACCCTATAAGCCCAGAGCTCTTTCATGTTTCCCACAATGTTGTCGCATAGAAAGGTTGTTGGATCAGCCCTTTCTATGTTGGTCAGCAAACATTCGATCATTTTTGTGCTGGTCAACAAACATTTAATATGTACAAGTGCATACGACCTGCACGCGGCAATGGTTTTATTTTTTAGAAGGTCCATGTCTTTGTTTCAACCTTTAAAATCCTATGTTTGCTTCATCAACACTTCTGCTGGAAAGTAATCAATAAGTTTATTCTGCCTCAAAAGGTCGGGGAACAACTCCAACAGTAGCTTAGTGTGGGTAAGAAAAATGGCCTCGTCGAAGGCAGGTAAGTTACAGTCATAACTCTTGATCTTTCCCTCCTTGAGTGGTATCTCAACAGCTAGAAAATGTATGACGTCCATGTTCATGATTGCAGGAGTCCTCTTTTCCTTGGTTCAGCTCTTTTTGTATGGATATGGCCTTTCCCCTCTAACATATTTAATCATTTCTTCATCCCATTGGAACCCAAAAACTAACGAATAAAATCCCAGGCCATCGAGAGTTGACGCTAGCTTAATGAGCTCATCATACCTATTCTTGAAATTATTGTAAAAGTTCTGGTCCATTATCCTATCAGCAACATCATAAGCTTTTGGGTACGCTAATTGCCTACCCCTCATGAGGCAGAGAATTTCTTTAATATATTGTGATATAAGAAGATAATTTTTAAATAGGTTAGCAATTGTAAAGAAGGAAAATATAGTGGAGAGATGCAATGGATGGTCCTTCAGTTGCAGAGAATTTTTTGAATTTATTCACAAATTACCCATCTAACACAACTTATGTAACAAATGGGTAATATATTGTAATAGAACTACCACCAGTTGTACCAAAATACCCAGTTGTTGCAAAAGATGACATATCTATAGCATAACTTCTTCTTTATGGAGTAGATTAAAAGGCTAGGTTAGGAAAAGTAAACTTACCTTTTCCACATACCAGTAATGCTTATCTGTTATATTCTTGAAGTCTTAGGTAGAAAAGGTATGCATAGGGTAATCTTATGCGCGTTGCTTGGCATTCATGGCCCGTAGTAGATCCCTCTTCTCTTTGGTGCCAAGTTTCGCGTATATGTCTGTCTTATTCAATGTCCTCTAAAATTCAACAACTTTTTGAGATGGAGGAGTTGTAATTTTTTTTGTTTCCAATAGGAGAGTATTTGGGTAATTGCTCTTTTCTTACTCCTAACTACCATTGTAGGGGTGTAAGGCTCCCTTTCTTCTTGAATGGTATGAAACCCCTCTGGGATTTCAATTCCTTAACAACTTTATTGATAGCCTCTACCTTGTCAAAGAGTTTATCTTGTCTATCCTTGTACTCTTTTTATTTGCAATGAGAACATAAGGGTGAGGAGGGGTGAGAGAGACTACTTTAAGGATAGGAGTGACCGGTGTAAGGGTGAGAGGTACCTGTGTAAGGTAAGAGGGACCCATGAAATAGGTGTTTTCAAATGTATTTATTTTTTCTTGAGCATCAACATGCTCATCACCATGACTAGCTGCAATATCAACATCAATATAGTTGCCACCAACATCAATAACTCTACCAGCAACACCCCCAGAAGCAACACCTTGATCTGTTCCAACAGGTTGGTCATGAAGAGCCTGAATATTAGGTTGACCTTGCCTAACTGCTCTTTTTATGGCTATTTCTCCAGCTAATTTCTTCTTTATTAACTTTATCGTTGGGTCTACTATTGTATCAACAAGACCTAGAGTAATAAAAGAAGTCATCCCCAACTCCTGCTCAGTAGGCACGATCCATGGATGCACAACCTATAAAAAAGGCATATATATTTAAATTATATAATAATTTGTTGGGTTACATGTTAATAGAGACAGATTATACAACAGATGATATTTCTATCACAACAGATGATTCATATATGGTAACAAATTACATATATGTTGCATTAGATTATCCATCTATTGCATAATTTATAGTAGATGGGTAATCTTCTAAGTCGGGTTCAGAGAACCAAAGCAACAAATGGGTAATCTATCGTGAAATATAAATTGTTTATTGCAATAGATTATCCATCTGTTGCACTAGTTGCAATAGACGGGTAATATGTTGCAACAGATGACCCATCTGTCTCAACAGATGGCATATTTGTTTTAATATATTTCTTTGAGTCAAATTATTTTACTTAAAGAAGACTTACTACATCATCCAGAGGGTTAAAGAGATCAACCTCCTTAATTATTGTGTTGCTCTTTGCAGCCAATCACCTAAGGATCCTTAGATGAGAAACTTCATCCAGGTAATCCTTGACCTACTTTCGGAAGGGAGGAATGGCTTCATGCCCAAGTCTAAAAAATATAAACAGAAATCAAGCAAAAAAAAGTCATATTAATTATTCAATATAAATTAAAGGAAGAGTAACAAAATAATGATTAAATTTACCATGAAAGCCCAAGGAAAGCCATATAATGTGACCGTGTTTGGGGATAGCATTGTCAGTAAATATTTGATAGTCAAGTTGTAGCTATCATATCTCCAGGTATAATTGTTGAATGTCTCAAAATCCTCAGCAAGCTTTAAAATATCATCTTCTATGACTTTGTTGATGTCTCTTGCCAATATAACGAAATGGGAAAACCAAGCTAAGCACAATTGCTCCATGTACTTCTTTGGTATGGTTTTAACCTTCAGATGTTTTAACAACTTATTGGCTCTGTACCCACATCCAGCAATGTCCAATAACTCATCTATTTTTTCCTTGCATTTGTTGGTTTTGGTGGGTGGTGGTTTGGCTATCCTGCTTGCCTTGAAGCTTTTACGGGGTGTTTCCTTGATAAGAGGTTCTTTTGGAAGATTGCATCTCAAGCCTGTCGCTATGGCAAACTCTTTCAAGCCAAAATAAACCGGTATACCACAGTAGTTGATCCAGATTTCATCCATCTTTTTACCCCACTCCTTCGAATCATTCCCCATGTACTTGATCCTGCACTTGAGAAGAGCATATACCATGCTCATTTGGAAATGGGCAGTATGCTCCTCAGGCTACTCAAGAAAGTGTCCAAAGCAGCTCTTCTTAAAAAGTTCGTTTATGTTTTCATTTTTCATAGTATTCCTAAATTCATCAAAAAGTTTTCCCAATTGATATTTAAGTACTAGATCACCAGTTAGTTCTGCAGGGTCATCTATCCGCATTACAACTTGAAACCTAACAATACTAATAGTTTTGACAGCCTCATGTTGAGATTTTAATACTAATTCATGCCCTATTGGCGATGCGTTATCATCATGTTGATCATTATCCTCTTTCTCGCTTTCTTCTTCCTTCTCTTCTTGTTTATCTTCTTTTTCTTCCCCATTTTCATTTTCGTCATCACCATCTATAGACCCTTGTCCACCTCCCTCAACATCATTTTCATATCTTTCCTCAGCTTTACTTTTCCCTGGATGAGATTGTTCTGGAAACTCCTCCGAATCCATTTGTACTCTAGCCTTTTTAGTTAGGTGGTCAGAAGTTAATCCACTTTCACTTTCTTTTCTTTTGGAAGACATGTTTTACCTATAAAGAATAGAAAAATAAAAAATACATTACAATTGATGTATGCATAAATTCTAAAAAAAGGTAAGACAAATTTCAATAAATTTTTAAGTGCCAGATTACAAAAACATATTCCAACAGACAACCTATCAGTTGGAATACATGAATCATCTATTACAAAAGATGAATAACCTGTTGCAACTGATGAACAACCTAATGGATGCGATTAAAATAGTCTTACTACTGATGATATGTTTGTTGCGAAAAATAGAAAATCTATTTGAAGACCTATTTTAATATCTCCCAGTAATTATTCCACCTGTTGAAACAGATGGACCACCAATACCACCACATATACCACTAATACCGGCACCACCGACCAATGCTACCAACACCACCATATAAAACCAACACAAATACCACCAATAGCCACCACAAATACCACCAATAGCACCATAAAAATCACCAATACTGACACCACCAACAGCCACCACAAATACCACCAATACCGACACCACCAACTAATACTACCAACACCACTACCAACAGCCACCACCAATGCCACTAACACAACTACCAGCACCACTAATACCACCAACAACAAATCACCAACACCACCTTCAACACCAATGCCACCAATACCAATATCAAAATCACCAACATAACTAATGCCACCATGATGACCACCAACAGCTACCAAAACCACCACCAACACTACCACCAATGCCACTAATATCACCACCAAATCACCAATACCAACACCACCTCTAATGCCACCTAAACTAACACCACCACCAACATCCACCAATAACACAACAAATACCATCCATTAATACCATAAAAGTCAATGGAATACTAGGACAAAAACTAGGGTTTTCTCAGGTTCTTCATATGATTTTAGCATCAAAACTCAAAATTATTAACCATTCTCGAAGATAATACAACTAAAAGAATTTTTTTTTATCATTAACTAAAAATACCTAGTTTTTAGAAAAAAGAACAATTATATAACTCAATCAATTTAGGATTGAGTAATATGTTGAGTAGTTGTTGTTTGTATAATTAAGAGAGAAAGAAAAGAGTGAGAACTCGATATTTGAAATAATGAAATATTTTTCCCGTAAATGGATGATATGTATGGGTTGATTTGTATTTTGGAAAAGAATGACAAGTTTTGAAAATATTAATTTGGTTTGAATAACTTTCTCATCCATAGTGTAGCTAAATAAATTTAGGTATCTCAAATAATAAGATGAAATTAATCATTTCAACATACATTGGTCGATTAATGACTCGGGTCAAGCGGAATGCAATACCAACATCATGCAATATAGGTATCCCTATTAACTCATCAATAGTTTTAGCTAATCTATCTAGGTATTTCAAATAATAAGCTAATATGAATTACTTTAACTCAAATTGGTCAATTAACGACTCGAGTCAGGAGGAGAGAAACATCAACATCATGCAATATAGTTGAACCTATAAATTCATCCCTAGTTGTAGCTAAATCAATTTAGGTATTTTAAATAATAAGCTAATATGAATCATTTCAACTCAGATTGGTCGATTGATGACCCTGCTCAAAAGAAATGCAATACCAACATCATGTAATATTGTTGACCCTATCAACTCATCCCTAGTTGTAGCTAAATCTGTTTATGTATTCCAAATAATAAGCTTATATGAATCATTTCAACTCAGTTTGGTCAATTGATGACTCAGGTCAGGAAGAGCGCAATACTAACATAATGCAATATAGTTGACCTTATCAACTCATCTCTAGTTGTAGCTAAATCAAATTAGGCATTTCAAATAATAAGCTAATGTGAATTATTTCAATTCAGATTAGTCAATTTATGACTTGGGTCAGGAAGAGCGCAATACCAACTTCATACAATATAGTTGACCCTATCAAATCATCCCTAGTTATAGCTAAATCAATTTAGGTATTTCAAATAATAAGCTAATATTAATCATTTCAACACAGATTGATCAATTGATGACTTGGGTCAGGAGGAGCATAATACCAACATCATTCAATATAGTTGACCCTATTAACTCATCCCTAGTTGTAGGTAAATCAATTTAGGTATTTTAAATAATAAGCTAATATAAATCATTCCAACTCAGTTTGGTCAATTGATAACTTGGGTCAGAAGGAGCGCAATACCAACATCATGCAATATAGTTGACCCTATCAACTTATCCCTAGTTGTAGCTAAATCAATTTAGGCATTTCAAATAATAAGCTAATATGAATTATTTCATCTCAGAATAGTCAATTGATGACTCAGGTCAGGAAGAGTCCAATACCAACTTCATACAATATAGTTGACCCTATCAACTCATCCTTAGTTGTAGCTAAATCAAGTTAGGTATTTCAAATAATAAGTTTATATGAATCATTTCAACATATATTAATCAATTGTCAACTCGGTTCAGGAGGATAACAATACCAATATCATGCAATATAGTTGACCCTATAACTCAACCCTAGTTATAGCTAAATTAATTAGGTATTTTAAATAATAAGCTGATATGAATTATTTCAATTCAGTTTGGTTGATTGACGACTCGAGTAAAGAGGATTGGAATACCAATATCAAGCAATATAGTTGACCCTATCAACTCATCCCTAGTTGTAGCTACATCAAATTAGGTATTTTAAATAATAAGCTAATATGAATCGTTTCACCTCAGTTTGGTCTTTAGATGACTCGGGTTTGGAGGAACGCAATACTATCACCATATAATATAGTTGACCTTATCAACTCATCTCTAGTTGTAGCTAAATTAATTCAGGTATTTCAAGTGATAAGCTATTATGAATTATTTCAGTTCAAATTGATTGATTGACGACTCAGGTCAGGAGGAGTGCAATATAAACATCATGTAATATATTTTCCCCTATCAACTTACCCCTAGTTATAGCTAAATCAATTTAGGTATTTAAAATAATAAGCTAATGTGAATCATTTCAACTCAAGTTGATCGATTGATGACTCAAGTAAGGGGGAGCACAACACCAACATCATGTAATATAGTTGACCCTGTCAACTCATCCCTAGTTGTAGCTAAATCAGTTTAGGTATTTCAAATAATAAGTTAATATGAATTATTGTAACTCAGTTTAGTCGATTGATGACTTGGGTCAAAAGGAGTGCAATAACAACATCATGCAATATAGTTGACCCTATCAACTTATCCCTAGTTGTGGTTAAATCAATTTAGGCATTTCAAATAATAAGCTAATATGAATTGTTTCAATTTAGATTAATCAATTGATGACTCGGTTCTGGAGGTATGCAATACCAACATCATAAAATATAGTTGACCCTATCAACTCAACCCTAGTTATATCTAAATCAATTTAGGTATTTTAAATAATAAGCTAGTATGAATTATTTCAACTCAGTTTGGTTGATTGATGACTCGGGTCAGGAGAAGCACAATGCCAATATCAAGAAATATAGTTGACCCTATCAACTCATCCTTAGTTGTAGCTACATTAATTTAGATATTCAAATAATAAGCTAATATGAATAGTTTCAACTAAATTTGGTCTATAGACGACTCGGGTCTGGAGGAACGCAATACCATCATCATGCAATAGAGTTGACCCTGTCTACTCATCACTAGTTATAGCTAAATCAATTTAGGTATTTTAAGTAATAACCGAATATAAATCGTTTCAGCTCAAATTGATAGATTGACGACTCAGGTCAAGAGGAGCGTAATATAAACATCATGTAATATAGTTGACACTATCAACTCACCCCTAGTCATAGCTAAATTAATTTAGGTATTTCAAGTAATAAGCTATTATGAATTATTTCAGTTCAGATTGATCGACTGACGACTCAGGTCAGGAGAAGTGCAATACAAACATCATGTAATATATTTTCCCCTATCAGCTTACTCCTAGTTATAGCTAAATCAATTTAGGTATTTAAAATAATAAGCTAATGTGAATCATTTCAACTCAAGTTGATCGATTGATGACTCAGGTAAGGGGGAGCGCAACAGTAACATCATGTAATATAGTTGACCCTGTCAACTCATCCCTAGTTGTAGCTAAATCAATTTAGGTATTTCAAATAATAAGCTAATATAAATTATTTTAACTTAGTTTAGTCGATTGATAACTTGGGTCAAAAGGAGCGCAATAACAACATCATGCAATATAGTTGACCCTATCAACTTATCCCTAGTTGTGGTTAAATCAATTTAGGCATTTTAAATAATAAGCTAATATGAATTATTTCAATTCAGATTAATCGATTGATGACTCAGTTCTGGAGGTATGCAATACCAACATCATAAAATATAGTTGACCCTATCAACTTAACCTTAGTTATATCTAAATCAATTTAGGTATTTTAAATAATAAGCTAGTATGAATTATTTCAACTCAGTTTGGTTGATTGATGACTCGGGTCAGGAGGAGCATAATACCAATATCAAGAAATATAGTTGTCCATATCAACTCATCCTTAGTTGTAGCTATATCAATTTAGATATTCAAATAATATGCTAATATGAATCGTTTCAACTCAGTTTGGTCTATAGATGACTCGGGTCTGGAGGAACGCAATACCATCATCATGCAATATAGTTGACCCTGTCTACTCATCGCTAGTTATAGCTAAATCAATTTAGTTATTTTAAGTAATAAGCTAATATGAATCATTTCAGCTCAAATTGTTCGATTGACAACTCAGGTCAAGAGGAGCGTAATACAAACATCATGTAATATAGTTGACCCTATCAATTCACCCCTAGTTGTATCTAAATCAATTTAGGTATTTTAAATAATAAGCTAATATGAATCATCTCAACTCAGGTTGATCGATTAACAACTCAGGTAAGGAGGAGCGCAGTACCAATATCATGTAATATAGTTGACTCTATCAACTCATCCCTAGTTATAGCTAAATCAATTTAGGTATTTCAAAATAATAAGCTAATAAGAATCATTTCAACTTAGTTTAGTCGATTGATGACTTGGGTCAGAAGGAGCGCAATACCAACATCATGCAATATAGTTGACCCTTTAAACTCATCCCTAGTTATAGTTAAGTCAATTTAGTTATTTCAAATAATAATCTTATATGAATCGTTTCAACTCCAATTGATTAATTGATGAATTAAGTTAAGAGGAGCATAATCCAACACATGCAATATAGTTGACCCTATAAACTCATCCATAGTTGTAGCGAAATCAATTTAGGTATTTCAAATAATAAGATAATATGAATTGTTTCCACTCAGTTTGGTCGATTAATGAGTCAGGTAAGGAGGAATACAATATCAATATTATGCAATATAGTTGAACCTATCAACTCATCCCTAGTTGTAGATAAATCTATTTAGGTATTTTAACGAATAAGCTAATATGAATTGTTCCAACTCAAATTGATTGATGACTCGGTTTAGGAGGAACGCAATACCAATATTAGGAAATATAGTTGACTCTATGAACTCATCCCTGGTTATAGCTAAATCAATTTTGGTATTTCAAATAATAAGGTAGTATGAATCATTTCAACTCAGTTTGGCTGATTGATGACTCGGGTCAGGAGGATTACAATACCAATATCATGCATTATAGTTGATCCTATCAACTCATCTCTAGTTTTAGCTAAATCAATTGAAGTTGTAGTTGAACATATGAACTCAATTTAAATTGTATAAAATAATTGTTAAACTAGTTGCAACAGATGACTTATCTGTTGGAATTTATCAAACAGATTAATGAATCTGTTACAACAGATTACCTTTCTATTGTAAATTATCAAATAGATGATGCCATCCGTTGGGACAGATGACTGAGCCATTGGGAATTTTCAAATAAAAATTGACATATGTTGCAACAGATGACTTATATGTTTTAAGATCTTTTTTTATTTTAAAGTAATTTTCTATTAGAGATAAAAAAGATAAAATACTAAGGCGGTAAAGACTATTACTTGGATAACTCAAAAATATCTTCCTTGAGTATTCTTATCTTGTATTTTTAGTTTCACCGTCTCCTTGTGCTCCTTAAAGTTATTAATGAATATTTAAAACTCGTCTCTATAATTCTCTCTCCTTCAGCCATAAATTAACTCATCTCTCTTCTTTCTTTCAGAATTCTCTTTCTCTTCTCTTTAGAGTAATCATAACCCATCTCTAGAATTCTCTTTCTCATGAGGATCCTTTTAGATCTCAACCGATCTATATCTTTTCTCAATTAAAATGGGTGTTCTGATCATTTTGTTTTTCTGACATTGCAGGTATAGTTCACTATTGATCTTTTCTTTTCGTCTTCTTCTTTGTATGTTATTTAAACTAGATATTTACATCTGTTGTTTTCATAGATTTACTCATTACCGGTATCTTATTTATTGAGAAAATTATAGGTGACTTTTAAGTCTTGAATAAATGAACCATTATTTTTATTACAATATGCAAAAAAAATCTTCTGTTGGGAGAACTTAAAAAGTCTTATTGTCAGTATCATTTTTTAATATCTTTTGTTTGTTTGTTAGTGGAGCTATTGTTGAGGGTATTAATGTTGTTGGAACATGTGGTGTTTTTGTTATCGATGGTGTTGGAACATATGGTGTGGTTTCTTTATTGTTATTGACGCAGCTTTTGATGTTGTTGATGGTGTTGGTGGTGTTGCAATTATTTTCTCAACTGTTGCAACTGATGAATCAACTGTTGGAATAGACGGAGCAACTGTTGGAAGAAATCAAACCAATAGCAATGCTGATTTGATTTATTCCAACAAATGACCCATTTTTTACAATATGTCAACTATTTGTTACCACAGATGCGTGGCCTGTTGCAGCAGACAACTCATCTGTTTAACAGATGGTGAATTTATTGCAATAGATGGTTCATCCATTGGAATAGATGGTTCATTTATAGTTTATCATTCAATTTTGTGTTACTTTTTTGTAATGTTATTTTTGTTCTTCTCTTGTCTGACATCAAATCTTTTGCTCTTTTTTAAAGATAAAAAGAAGTGAAAGTGGATCAATTTTCACCCGACCAGCATTAAAGGCTGGTTCGGAGGAATAAGCTACTTACAGATGGAACCACTTCATATGTGGGATATGTATTACTGATCAACCTATCATGAAAACACACATATAATGCACTAGTTTTGTGAATGTTGGTTCTTTACCTGTATTAGGTATTAGTCATTAAAACAAGATATTGCATTTTACAATTTAGATTGTTAGGTTTGAACTGATAAAGTTGAGGGACCAAGTAGGTGGTGTTGATACCCTGTTATAATTTAATGAAGATTTTGCTAATGTTTATGTGTTTGGAAAGGGGTTTAAGTATTTAGTTGAAGTGTAAATATTCAATATTGATTGGACTAATTTTAAGGGTTCAATGGTATTTTAAAAGGCCTCCAAAGCCACAAAAAATGGAAATGAATATAGTTATTGCCCTAGTCCAAATTTATATAGATTGGTTGCTCGAGGAGACTATTATATAGCAGGTGGTGATTGAGAGAATACCTATATGGGAAGGGGGAGGTAGCAAAGATCATATACCAACTCATACCTTATTAAAGAAGAAATACAGGGTAGGAAGGAACATGTAGCGAATCTGACTGATGAAATTAACATGAAAAATGAAAAAATTGAATGAGCTGCAAATGTGAAAGTGTATCCAAAAATTAAAATCCATTAGTCCATTTTGAAAATAAAAATGCTAAAGTGGTCTGGAGTTGTACACTTTGTTAAGGGACTGCAACTAGCTAGCGTGGCCTAACTAAATACCCACAAAATGCAGGACCATAACTCTACCGTTGTTGCTTTGTGAGCACGGATGGTGGAAAGATTGTCAGTCAGGAATGAAACCTAAACCAATAACTCCTGAAGTAAAAATAAGGGATCAAGCCGAGGTGGTAATTTCTGAAGTTAAACTTGCATCCCAGGCCTTCTTCTTGTGGTTTTGGTTTGGTCAAAGGCAGTGGAAATAATAAGGCATGTGATTATTCCTAACTTAAGACCTTTTCGCTTCTACTATCATTGATTAAATCAGAACCACAAATAGACGGCATGGGATGCAAGTTAGACTTAAGAAATTGATGCCTTGGCTTCCCTTACTTTTACTTTTGGAGTTGTTGGTTTAGGTTTTATTCTTGACTAAAAATCTTACCAATCCTCTATGCTCACCAAGCTATTTCCTCAGAGTTTTGGTCCTGCATTTTGTGGGTCTTCATTCAGGTCATGCTAGCTAGTCACAGTCCCTAGCAAAGTTTCCAGCTCTAGTCCTCTTTAGCGTTTTCCTTTTTCAAGAACAATTGACGAATTTTAATATTTGGATACACTTTTACATTTGCAGCTCATTTAGTGTTTTCATCTTTCAAGTCAATTTCATTGGCCAAATTGGCTAGAAGTTCCTTATGTACTCTTCTGTGTTTCCTCTTAAACAAGGTTTGAGATAATATATGGT
Organism: Capsicum annuum; assembly: GCF_002878395.1. Lineage (NCBI taxonomy): Eukaryota > Viridiplantae > Streptophyta > Magnoliopsida > Solanales > Solanaceae > Capsicum > Capsicum annuum. Next base: position 147,585,546 of record NC_061115.1, on the reverse strand, counting down.
CTTCTCCACCTCCCTTTTCCCACACAGGTATTATCCCAAGCACCTTTTACTATATAATAGTCTCCTTGAGCAACCCATCTATATAAGTTTGGACTAGGAAAATTTTATTGGTTTTCTATTCTTATTTGCTACGGTGGAAGGCTTTGAAGGCCATCTCAAAGTCTATTGCACAACTAAAATCGGTCCAATCACTATTGAATGTCTATAATGCCATCAAATATTGATTCATTCTCAGAACTTGATGCATAAACATGAGTAAAACCATCATTAAATTGAAACAGGGTATCAACACCACCTTCTTGGAACCCTTCAGCCTTATCAGTTTGCACCTATCAAACCAAACTATAAAATGAAAGATCTTGTTTGAAGGATTAATGTCTAATCGATAAAAACATAAAACACCCTGGGTTTTGACCCTTAGAAAATTTCTTAGAAATTCATTCTTGGGATCTAATATGACTTATGGGTACGAGCCGTATATTGGGATATAATTAGTATGGTCTTGTCTTATGCTAACCAGTGTTGGTGGATGGGATAGTTTTGGTCTATGGAATGGGTACAACTTAGGGGTATGAGTCATAGGGCTAGGTACGAGTCATATCAAGGACTGATATGATGGGCAGTATTTGATCCTCCTTGTATTTTACTCTACCAGGGATACGGGTTATGGGTATGGATCATATGTTGCGGTTAAGATTTAGTTAGATGATTCGTATACTGGACAGTGTTTGAGCCAAGGCTTGAGTCTTGGATACGAGTGGTGGATAGCGATCGTATAAAAGGGTATGACTCGTATGGGTTAGTCGTATCCCTGTGATGGGTTTTAAGGAATTTAAGTGGGGGTATTCTGGATATTTTCCTACTTACTCTGACTAGGACCCACAACTCCTAATACACTTAGGAGGCCATTTACCCTATTATTCTATTCATTAACACTTAGAAACTATTTTAAAACATCTCATAATTCACTCAAGAACTTTTGGGGCAGGAAGGCTAGGCTTTCATCTTGTGGATTGCTTTGGGGCTTGTCTTGGTGATTTTCTTCCATCAATTCTTTGGTATAAGGAATGATTTTATTCGATAATTGTGGTTTCAACTAAAGGAAAGGCTTATATGATTGATTTTATGGTTTTAGTATTTCACGATTATGGTTTCCAACTATTATTTGGGGGGGGGGGGTTTATATTGAATGCTTGGTTATAGTTTCCTATGGTTTTACTTATTCTTTTATATGCATTAATAGTGGATTTGGACAATTGGATTGTATGGTAATAATTTAATGGTCTTTGGAATTGGTTTTGGTTATATTATGTCCCCAAGGTGTTTGATAAAATGCTTATAAAGATATATTCATTGAATTGACTTCTTTTAATGAGACTCTTATATGTTTTAAACTGGGTAAAGGATTTATGCATGGTTTAAATAGTTTGCAGAGGCTAAAGGCTAAATGGTTATGCTTGTAGAGAACATGAAAGTCTCCCAAGTGAAATTAATATGGTAATTGGAAGGGCACCTAAGGTCCTCTTACACTAAATGGTTTGACTATGGATATTACCTGAATATAAGTGGTGGTATGACGATACCACTAATATTGTCATTGGTTAATAATTGGTAAATGGATTGTTTGGACATGGTTTTGATTGGGTATTAATGACGGGGTGTGTATCTAAGCCATAAAACATGGCAGTCTTGGGAGGATCAAAATTGGAAACTTATATTTGCCGATATGATGGATCTTGATGACCATGTGCGTGTGTCACATTTTATATTAGGGGATTTACTAGTCATCCCATGGGATATTCCATAGTTGTGCGGCTACACGACCGAGGCCCTTTCAGTAAGGGGAGTTGAACCTATATGGATCGTGGGTAGTTAGGATGGTAAAGCTACATAGCCCAGGTATAAAGGTTTTAAATGCATGCTAAACCTGGTTACTTTTCCCGTCACATATATATGTATGGTTGTATGCATTATGGATGGTTTCAATTATTTTTATAACTGGCATTATTTTATCCTTATCTTGAGATTCATACTAGTGGTAATTTGCTAACCCCGTCTACTAGCAGTGGTATACCCACGCTATGCAGGAATTGGCCATTCTACTCCTCCTATTAAGCATGTGAATTTGGTATCAACATTAGGACTGAAGTGGTGAGCTTCCATCCTTTTGGAAGGCATTATTTCATGCTATGGATTATGGTTTTGGCAATGGTTGGGGGAATATCCCAACTAGATTTGCTTACACTATTGGATAGAGGTTTTATGGTACTTCTGGGGGTTGGTATGGGTAGGATTGGTAGAGGTGTCATCCTTAGCATTGGTATTGATATTGAGGCTGGCATCATGAGACATAATTTCTCACTGTTCCATCCTACTACATTTCGAAATTGATTTTCATATTATGTTTTTGTATTCCCTTTGGTTTATGGTCTATGGTTTGGTTTGGTTTGG
>NC_061115.1:147538158-147580095 GCF_002878395.1 Capsicum annuum | reverse complement strand
AAAAGGGGAGGAGGAAGAGAAGGAGGAAGAGGAGAAGGAGGAAGTGAAAGAGGAATAAGAAAAGGAAGAAGAGAAAAGAGAAGAGAAAGAGGAGGAAGAAGAGGAGAAAGAGTAAAAATAGGAAGATAAGGAAGAAGAGGAAGAGGAAGAAAAAGTGGATGAAGAAGATGAAGAGGAGAAAGAAGAGTACTAAGAAGAGTAAGAAGAGGAAGAGGAGGCAGAAGAGGAAGAGGAAGAGGAAGAAGAGGAAGAAGAAGAGGGGAAAAAAGAAGAAGAGGAGGAAGAAGAAGAGGAAGAGGAGGAAAAGAGGAAGAAGAATAAGAATAAGAAGTAGTAGAAGAAGAAGAAGAACAGGAAGAACAAGAAGAAAAAGAAGAAATGGAAGAAGACGAGTAGGAGGAGGTGGAAGAAGTAGTAGAAGAAGAAGAATAAAAAGAAGAAGAAAAAGAAGAAGAAAAAGAAGAAGAAGAAGAAGAAGAAAAGGAAGAAGAAGAAGAAAAAGAAGAAGAAGAAGAGGAAGAGTAAGAGGAAAAAGAAAAAGAAGAGGAAGAAGAAGAAAAGGAGGAAGAAGAAGAGGAAGAGGATGAAAAAGAGAAATAAGAATAAGAAGAAGAAGAAGTAGAAGAAGAGAAGGAGGGAGAGAAGGATGAAAAAGGGGAAGAAAAGGAGGAAGAAGGGAAAGAAGAAGAAGAAGAAGAAGAAGAAGAAGAAGAAGAAGAGGAAGAGAAAGAGGAAAAAGAAGAGGAAGTGGAAGAGGAAGAGGCAGAGGACAAAGAGAAAGAAGAGGAAGAAGACAAAAATGAAGAAGAGAAAGAGGAAGAGAAAAAGGAGAAAGAGGAAGAGGAAGAAGAGGAGGAGGAGGAAGAAGAGGAAAAATTAGAATAAGAAGAAGAAGGAAGGAAGAGGATGAAGAGGAAAAGGAAGAAGAAGAAGTTTAAAAGAGGAGAAGGAAGAGTAGGAGGGAGAGTAGGAAGAGGAGAAGGAGGAACTGAAAGAGGAAGAAGAAAAGAAAGAAGAGGAAGGAGAGCTGAAAGAGGGGGAAGAAGAGGAGAAAGAGGAAAAACAGGAAGAAGAGGAAGAAGAGGAAGAGGATGAAGAGGAGGAAGAGGAGGAAGAAGAGTACGAAGAAGAGTAAGAAGAGGAAGAAGAGGAAGAAGAGGAAGAGGAGGCAGATGAGAAAGAGGAATAGGAAGAAGAGGAAGAAGAAGAGGAAGAAGAAGAGGAGGAAGAAGAAGAGGAAGAGAAGAAAAAGAGGAAAAAGAATAAGAAGAGGAAGAAGTAGAAGAAGAACAAGAAGAACAAGAAGAAGAAGAAAAAAAGAAAGACGAGGAGGAGGAGGAGGAGGAGGAAGAAGAAGAAGGAGAAGAACAAGAAGAAGAAATAGAAGAAGAAGAAGAAGAAGAAGAAGAAGAAGAAGAAAAAAGAAAAAAAAGAAGAAGAAGAAGAAGCAAAAGAAGAAAAGGAAGAGAAAGAAGAGCAAGAAGAGGAAGAGGAAGAGGAAAAATAAAACAAAGAGGAAGAAGAGAAAAAAGAAGAAAAAGAAGAAGAAGAAAAAGAGGAGGAGGAAGAGGAAGAGGAGGAAGATCAAGAAGAGAACGAAGAAGAAGATGAAGAGGAAGAAGATTAAGAAGAGGAAGAAGAAGAAGAAGAAGAAGAAAAAAGAGGAAAAATAAGAAGAAGAAGAAGAATAATAATAAGAAGAAGAATATGAATAAGTTGAAGAAGAAGAAGAAGAAGAAGAAAAAGAGAAAGAAGAGAAAAAAGAGGAAGAGGAAGAGGAAGATGAAGAAGAGGAGGAAGAAGAAGAAAAAGAGGAGGAAGGAGAAGATGTGAAGGAAGAAAAGGAGGAAGAAGAGGAGAAAGATGAGGAGGAAGCCGAGGAAGAGAAAGATGAGGAGGAAGATAAGGAGGAAGATAAGGAAGAGGAAGAGGTGGAAGAGGAAGATGAAAAGGAAAAGGAAGAAGAAGAGGAAGAGGAAGAGGGGAAGAAACAAAAAGGAAGAAGAAGAAGAAGAAGAAGAAGAAGAACAGGAAGAGGAGGAGGAGGAGGAAGAAGAAGAAGAAGAAGAAGAGGAAGAAGAGGAGGGGGAAGAAGATCAGGAGGAAGAGAAAGAAGAAGAAGAGGAGGAAGAAGAAGAGAAGAAGAGGAAGAATAAGAGGAAGAAGATGATGACAACGAAGAAGAAGAAGAAGAAGATGATGATGATGATGAATAAGAAGTGAAGAAGGAAGAATAGGAAGAGGAGGAAGAAGATGAAGAACAAGAAGATGAAGAGGAGGTAGAAGAAGAAGAGGAAGAGGAAGAGGAAGAAGAGGAATAAGAGGAAGAGGAAGAGGAAGAGGAAGAAGAAGAAGAAGAATAAGAAGAAGAGGAAGAGGAAGAGTAAGAGGAAAAAGAAAAAGAAGAAGAAGAAGAAGAAGAAGAGGAAGAAGAAGAAGAGGAGGAAGAAGAAAAATAAGAAGAAGAATCGTTATTCTTGGATACCATTGAAGAAGAAAAAGAATTGGAGAAGAAGAAGAATGAAAGAAGAAGAAATGAAGAAGAAGATGAAGATAAAGAAGAAGAAGAAGAAGAAGAAAGAAAAATAATAATTAAAATTATATATATTTATTTTAAAAAATATTAAAATAAATTTTTAATAAAATATTTTCGTTCTCACTCTCTTTAAAGTGAGTGAAACACACTCTCTTGCCATGTTAGTATTGGAGGGGTAATAATTTCATTTTAAAATAGTTCAGGGGGGGTCATAGGACCTTCTCAAAGTATAAGTGGGTAGTTGAGATTTTGGATAAAGGTTGCGGGGTATTTGACCATTTTCTCTAATAATGTTAGCAAAATTATACTAACATTTTTTATTTTTCATAATATTGACCTATGCTGACACAGGCATTACTGTAGTACTAAGAGCATACTATTAGAAATTATTTCTATGTCAACGGTTCAAAAATCATTGCATTAGATACAGAAATAGTTGCGATGGAGATATCAAAATGGGTTGGATTGCATTGCATAGGTGAGCGTTACGATTGATGTATCACAACGACTTTTGCAATGGTTACAACAACCGTTGCAATAGGTCTATCTATTGCAACAACTATTTTTAACTCCTATTGGGATGCTTCATATTGTCTATAGAAACTGTTAAGAACCATTACAATAAACTATATTGCAACGACAAGAAAGCGTTGCAATAACCCTATTGCAACAATTTTTGAATATCTACTGTCATAGTTATTGGTTTTTTGCAACGGTTTTAACTATCTATTGTAACACTTGTTGACACCTATTGCAACAGCTCGTGAATTTTTTGCAACATTTTTGTGCTACCTATTGCAACTATTTTAATTAGCTATTTCAACGGTTTTTCCACCTATTGCAACTACTTCCAATACCAATTGACATTTTAGATGAATATATTAGTATTTGTATATATATACACATCACGACAAAATCTTCCATTACTAATAATTCAAACTAAAATTTTATGCAACAAACTAGTAATCTAAAAGCAAAACCAAAATGTATAAAGTCAAATGATCATTAGTTTTCCCATATAGTATCAAGTTCGAGTGGCGATAAGTTCGACTAACTTCAATATCAAAAAGATCGATATGAAAGCATCTATCAACAATTCAAAAATCTTCTCAAGTAAGGTCAATTTCTTCATCACTTCTTTCTTCATCTCTTTCTTCATTTTGGACACCTATGAAAGAAAAAGCTCAATTAGCACTTAAATGACAACATATTTAAAAAGGGTAAGTTAGGTGATCGTGTATAATATCATAGCGACCAAAGAAGTAAAAGAAAAAAGGAAATAGATAGAGCTCTTTACTCCATAAAGACTTCAAGAGAGCATAGCTTATTAACATACAGTACCATAACAATCGTGTATTAAAAAGTAGCATCAAGAATCAGAATAAATGAAACAATGGCTCACTATTGCTAGCCAAAACACCTAGAACCACAATAGTTTCTTTCTTACAAGTAATCACACAAGCAAATATAGTAGTAAAAACGCCGTAGTAGCACCAATCGATTGATTAAACGATATAGGAAGGTATCTCAATGACGTATTCCCACACACAACACTAAAATAAAAAATAACACTCAAAGCAACAACCAGGGATCTGGATACCCAAACAATAACTTCTCCTTAGTCTCAAGCAAGTAGAGATAGGCTATATGAATCCCCAGGCCTCAATTCCAAATAATGTTGAAGTCAGTTATATAAATCCCCACTACATGCAAGAAACACCAACAATTACTCCTCACTCTCAAACAAGTTATTTGGGGTTGACTATATGAATCTCCACTATACCTAAACAACAAGACGTTTTTTTTATCTATTGCTTTTAATAAAAAATGAAGAAAAAAGAATGAGAAGAAGAAGAAGAAAAGAAGACTGACCTTGATTGTTACTACCAATAAATAAGTGGGGCTGAATTATATATGCAAGCTTGAGTACGATCTAGGGAATTAGGAAAGTAGTTCATAAGGACTAATGACTTTGACTTATTGTTCATAGTAGTTGATTCATGATTTGGAAAAGAACCAAGTTTTAGACCACCATCTCCATCTGTAAATCCAAAGGCTGACGATTAAATTCTATCAATTTTGCTCTATTTTCCATCAAAATTTCTTAACTATTGGTGTAGTTACTAGTAAAAGAGGGATAAAAATGAATTTTATCTTTTCTCCCTAAAGCTGTTAAGGATGAGAATGCCTTATATGCCAAAACTATAAACATTTGCAAACTATAAGCATGACAAAGTGGAAGTTTTTAAATGTTACATCATTGGTTCATGAAAACTTTCAAAAGCTGTATAATTGTAGCATTTCTCTCCAATGAGTGACACAGAAAAATGTCATTGTTGAAGTCATATATATCAAGCATTAAACCTCTAACACCATTCTGTGTCAATTCATGTCGAAAGAAGCTCATTAGTTTCCATATATACTAGTAATTTGGAAGCCTTTCTGAGTTAGCAGTTCATGTCTTCTAAATCACTAACTTCCAAACATTTTAATAGAGAAATAGAGAATAATAAAAAGTAGGTAATGCAGAATCCACTAGTGTTTTACCTTCTCTTTGTGAAAGATGATTTTTTCCAAAATGTTATGACACGTTTAACCTTTATACAAGTCCTCAAACATTAAGAATCAAGTCAAGTGAATGAACAATAAAATAAATGGACTATAAGGCAGAAAGGTTGACTATTGTACTGATATTTAAAGAATGTATTTTTAAATCCTTCCCTATATAACTCAGGATATTTGTTGGAGAGAGATGCACTTACATCCTAAATGCACAATAAATGTGTATAAAAGACATCATAGTTAGAGAAACAGTCATCACTACCGTACATTCCTAAATCTGAGAAAAAACTTTAAACAAAATTAGATACCTTCTCAAAAAGCCCGAGAATAATAACAGAAAGTGTTGTGAAGATCACATTATAGAGAGACTAGAGCCAATCATCATAGAATCTTTGACCAGAGAACCTAGTGTGGAAGGTAAACCAAAACTGAGTCAGTGTAAACATCAAATTCTTGTAAAAGAAATTGTCACCACCTGCATATACATCTTCCAGATCACATAACTATCGAAACGCATCATAAAAATTTGCAAATAGAAGTCCAGATGAAGGTAAACCTTGCATATTCAAATATCTGAACAGCGTCCACCGACAAGCAATAAATCAGTGAGAAATCGAAACTGAGCTATTGTAAAATCACTAGACAAATATATACCACTGGTACTACTTCACTAGCATCACTAGAAATACCGAATAATGCTGCATAATATAATGAATTCCACTTATTAAATTGCATAGCAACACAAAAATCAACAAGAGTCGGCAACAGCTAACAACTACAAGACATACTAGTCTAACTTTAGAATTCTCAAGGTGCCCCGTATAGACTTTAAATTAATATAAAATACTAATAAAAGTAGTAGTGGTATAGTAATACCTCATGAAATTTCATATATAGAGTAAGAGTAATGCATAATTCTCAATCTAGTTCAAAATTTTTCAAAAGTTGATTCAAAGGGCTGTTTTGTCCATTATGTTAACTAACATCCTTTTATTTAAATGATGTTTGACATATTGATTTATTTTTGGAATAATAGAATAAAGAGATAAATGCTTTAGCATACTTACATTTAGTTGTTTGGTGATGGTGTCTTGCTGATTCATTGGAGCTAATATTACACTTTCTCTCCAATTTGGAGCTAAGAGTACCGATTAAATGGCAATTCTTTCACCTAAAGTTATTCGAACTTTTACTTAGAGAATCCTGGGATACATCTACCTATAATACAAATAAATCAACAAAAAACATAATTAGTGTGAAAAGGCACCTTTGATAGAGGATTGATGGGCTGAATTCGAGCAAAATGCGATCAGACATTTCTATTTGAGAGGTAAGTCTCACAATGTAGCCCTGAATAACTATTTCCATTAGTTACAAAACTTTGTCTTTGATATTACTAGAAGACGTCGAAAATGTGCATCAACACTTACTTTAAAGCCTTGACTATACTAGTCGATGGTGGCAAGTTTGAACCAAATTGTGAATCCAATGCCCATGTTAACAACTCCTCACCAAAGAAGTCATTTCCTTTTAGGATACCTCTATTGAACAATCCACTCCTCCCACCATCAGTTTTTACACTTTCTAGATGACCACAGATTATAAGCATCATTTCATTAACTGGATCTCCTTCTCTAACTATGTATATATTTTCTGTGCATAAACTTGATTTCAATCGCACACCTATGGCATCAAGCATCCTCTCGTCCACTTTCTCAAACAAGGGCACCTTCAACGTGGACCATTCCTAATATTAAGATTTCAAACATATAAATAAGTTGTGAACTTTGGGTTATCAACAAGATAATAGTACTTACCCTTCTGACCAAATTCAAATAGAGATGCCACTTAATATCCCTCCTAAGGTCTTTGGGCAGGTTTTTCCCTAAACTTTGTTCATCTACTCCTCTAGTTTCCAACCATTTGTACTGACCATAATGCCAAACTCTCTCCCTTAGCTCAGGAGGAAGTACTCTATGATGCATCCGCTACTCTGAGTCACGCCTTTTGACCCTGATCTAATTAAGCCATTTTGTCAGAGAATGAAGATATTTCTGCAGGGTACATAAATCCAAAGTTTAAGCAATATTATAATGTATGAACTTAAATAACCCAACAAGCACTGCCTATACTTATTAAAAGGTTATATGTTCCTAGAGTTTAATATATACAAGCATTTCCCTTACTCAACCAATTAATAGGTTATTATAAATCATTCCATTTGTTTAGAAAGTAACAAGGGAGTTGTGTAAGCCCTCCATTTTTATTGTTTGATCTAATCTGAATTAGGAATAATAAGGGCGAGAAAAGACCAAATTTTTATCCACTCTGACTAAACAATACTATTAGAAGGATAAATAATAAAAATAAGGTATAATAAGTAAAGTATAAAAGAAGTATCACAATAGAAACTCATATATTATTATTAAGTATCATTTTCTAAAGAATCAACCAGCCTAAAAAATAAAAAGAAAGCCTTTTTAGTCAATGCACCTGTATGTTTCCAATGAGGAGCAAATAGTAGGAGTCTAGAAATGCCCAATATAATCAAAAAGAGATTTTTTAGAGTATAGGTAATGGTTTCAAGCACCTGATCAAGTGTGCTGTAAAAAATGAAATACCAAACTAGTTAAAGGCTCACAAGGGCATTATCCATAGGGTGATTTTCTGATTCTCATGAATAGCAAAAATCATGATTCCAAAAATATCAATAATATCCTGTTATAGAAAAATTTAAAAGCTACCTCAATAAAGAAAAGTAACAGAATATATTTGTCTGAATTACAGACAACATACTTCCACAGAAGCCATGTCATGACCCGAACTAGGGCCTGGCCGTGACTGATATCCCAAACCATAAAGGCCCGAACGTCCTACTCTATCTGGTAGTCATGCACAATATTCATATAATAAGAGAATATGTGGAAATGCAATCTGATACAGAAACATGGTCATTAACTCTGAGTTTCAAGACATGAGAATGAAAGTTACAATTCAAAATATCTGAATAAGATCTGACTCAGTCTGCGAAATCTCTACTTCAACTCAAAACTATTTTGAAAACTGGGACAAGGCCCCTAGTACATCAAACCAACGAAAATAACATAATCTAAAATAATAGGCTTTCTAGAACAAAGAAATCACTTTTCTCTAGAATACTCAACTGATTAGATGGACCCTTGGACTGAGCCTCCGAACCTGGGAGGTAAGGGGTCAATACAGATGTACTGGTACACAGAGCATATCCAAAATAGTTCATAAACATATCATATAGTAAGAAAACTCATGGGCATTTTTGAAAGACTCTGTGAAATCATCTGAACTCTGTGACACTCTTCGTTTTACTTCTGTGCTAGGTGGTATACCCTACAACTCTAAAATTCCATAGGCTATATGAAATATGCCATTGACTCGGTGGGGAAGCCTCCAACCCAAGTATGCTGCAAGGGTTGGAGTCTCTAACTCTGCTACGCCACACGACCATCGCCAGTATAAAATAATGTACCCGAATGGGCAAAACACGATTTTAGGCTAAGAGTTACTTGAACTAAATCGCTCTTCGGGTAACCATCTAACCCTCTTTAAGCACATTTTTAACTCTTTAAAGCATGTATTCTCTGAAAATATATTCTGAAAACATACTCTGTTATGGTATCGTCATACCATTGACTTGCAAGTCACGTCTCTGAGCCATTAATATCATATAATAATCTCTGTTTTCTAAAAATAAGTTTGGGACCACCATATCAATAAATCAATTCAAAGAAAATCTTTCTCAAATATCATGTAAACACATGCAAGGCACTCTCTTTGTCAAACATTTCAATAATACAAGGTGGTCATGTCAAATTTCTCAATCACATACAACTCTCTCATTTAAAACAAGGGTGTAATTATATCAAGAAGCTCCCTCTTATCATCCCTAAATCATCCTCAAACACTAAGGTATTAAGAAAACTAGTTTCAAAATCATAAATCATGCATTACAAATCATTCACAATAAGATCATAAACTTGAATTTATCACAAGAGAGAGAGTTCATAATTTGTGCTCTCAAACAAATCTTAAATTTCAATTCCATACATATACATATACTTGTAAATCAAGTTAAGGGGATGAGACCTAAAGATCAAAACAACAATATCAATAACATGCATAAAGCATAATAAAAATCATAGATTTCAAACCTCTTTAACAAATTCATGCTTTATAATCTTTAAATCATAATTGAGTGTTTTCAACAAGCCCATGCATTTTTAGGATAAACCCCAAGTACCTCAATTTAAAAATTTGATGGATGATTCTTGAAGCCTACGATTTGGGGATTCCAAATCTTCAATCAATATTGAAAACCCACAATTAAATCTTGAGTTATTTAGGTTTTTAATTTGAAACCCTAGAGAGTGTTCTTGAGTAATTTGGATGATTGTGAATAAATTCTGGTGTCTTTGGGATTAAATCCCATGTTTAGGCTGATAAGCGGGTGAAAAATACCCAATATACCCTTAATGAGATGGAATAAAAAAATATAACTGCGAGCCCGATTTCATGGGCTACCGCGACACTCCACAATCGCGGTGGCTCACTGGAAATTAATGAATGAGATTCTTAAGGTCACCGTGATGTGGAGTCATTGCGTTGTCCCACTGCTTGGGACCTAAAACTTCAGCGCGACATTCCATAATCGTGCTATGTTACTGAAATTTGACAATTTTTAGATAGGCCCCTACGCGACGCACCAAGAACCAAAATGATGGTGTTTTATAACTAGAACTTAAATTAGCCATAACTTCTTGCCCGGATATCGGATTTGTGTGAATCTTATATCGATGAAAAGCTTTCCTACATGACAAAAAGTCGAAATCAGGAAAACTATATATGGTATAAACTTTACTTACTTTGGAAGTAAAAAATCAGACTAAGTTTCTTTGACACAATTCTAGTCGTTTAACTCTAAGAGCATATTATCATGAGCGAACGCATGGACGTTTTTTTTTGCGGGGTGTTACACTATCCCTTTGGGATTATTCATCCCCAAATGATAACGCGGAACACATACAAGCACGATTTAAAGTATACTAAAGCCATAAAAGAATAACAGTACCAGTAAGACCGCTCCTCAGAAATTACCAATTATGAATAAGCTAAGTTAACCAGTGGCTTCGTACAAGGTTGGAAACCCTCCAATGCTGAAAATGATTCGTCTAAATTAACGATAAAGTGGATAGCAAATCCTTTTCTTTAAGCTCGTATAGATTTGAAACTTAAAAACTAATGCTAGATTTTTTGAATAAGCTGATACTCAACTACTATGAGCTTCTAAACTCTACTGCCACGCATTTGAGTACACTTCCTCGACACCATAATGCTTTTTGCACCCTCGAGTAGGTTTTGCTTTGCTTTAGAAATTGATTTTGAAACAAATTTAATTTAGGGTTTTCTTTGGTCTTAGGACATAAAATTATTATTTAATTTTATTTGAAATAATGAGATTGAAGTTATAGGAAATGGGAATAAGATGAGGAAAAGGGAAGACTAAAACAGCGTGGGTGTGTCCTGATCTAAAAGGATTATTGTTATTATATGAAAAAGGGTTTATTTTTTGCGAAATAAATAAATAAAGCGTTTCAATAGCTTTTTTTTAAATAAAGAGTTGTCATAGTGGTTCTATGACAGCGGTTCAGGTAATCATTGTTATAAAACACCCTATTGCAATTGTTATCAAACAATAGCAACAGTTATAGCACCAAATAATTCTACTAGAATAATTTTTTTTTGTAACAATTCAAATCATTGCAATAAACCCTCTGTAGCAACCCTTTTGAAACCATTGACAAAAGTTTCTATGCAATAGGGATAATTTCTAGTAGTGACATAAAAACATATAAGCACTTATTTAATTTGATTTATGTCTTACTTTGATTAAAATGATACTTTTTTCATTTATATTTATGTGATATGGATTGACTAATTATTGACAGACAATGACTTCACTCTTCCATATATTAGAGAATTTTACGTGAAAAAAGCAAGTATTAATATACTTGAGTTCATAACTATAAATTTCAGCGTACAAAATCTTCAAACAATAAAATTTGTAAAGTTTAATTATTTTTAAATATAAATAATAGACTTTTTAAAATAAAAATTGAACAATAATATGCTGTAAAATTAATTGAAAAAATAATAAATTGAATCTCTTATTCTTGGTAGATAATCAATGCTAAAAACATTTCCTTTCCTCTACTTCTTTTGATAACTGAAAGTATAAAATTTAATTAATATATTAATAAATTATATATTTCTTTGAACCAAAATTAAATTGTATATTTTTATTTTTATGTTTATTATTTTGATAGAAATATATTAATATTTTTATTTTTCATAATATTGACCTATGCTGACATAGGCATTACTAGTGATACTACTAGTGTAGCATATTCCACGTGCTTTTAAAAAGACAAAAATACATCATTTCACCCCCGAACTTATCCGCTCAACTTGTTTTAGTACCTAAACTAAACTTTCATTTATTTACCCCCTTAATATCTTTAAAGCGTATTAATATTACCCCTAATAGTGACATGACATTTTTTTGTTTAAAAAAAAAAGAAAAAGAGCATATTTTCTTAAAAAATAGATGTGGTGTATATATATATATATATATATATTTAAAGAAACCCACCCCTCACCTCTCACCCCACTCGTTTTCTTCATCTTCTTCATACCGCCCCACCCCCTCACCCCCATCCCCTCTTCTTATATTTCTTCTTATACCCCACCCCAATTTTCTTTCTCCTTCTTCTAATTGTGTGTGAAAAGTTATGAATTTTAATACACTTTTCAAATCTTCAATAGAGATTTTAAGGGGAGGGTTGAGGAAAACACTTTTTAATATATATATATATATATATATATATATATATATATGAAATTATCTTAAAAAAAAAACTTTTTTTGCGTGGTTCCGACGTGGCGCTAACGTGGTGTTGATGTGTGGGTACATGTAATGCACTCTCTGTTGTGAGAGATATGTTTAGGGTGGTAAATAATTCATGTGAAAGCTGTTTAGGAGAGTAAATAATTACATATAAAGTTAAAGTGCTAAAGCAAGTTGTGACGATAAGTTCAGGGGTGAAATGATGTCTTTTCTCTTTTTAAAAATAATGCATTTTGTAATCGATCTAAATATTGACCAACTATTACTTCATTAAAGCACATGCATTGCAATATACTAGTCAGATCTTTCTATGATGACTCTCGTTCTAACGGCATTTTATTATAGCTGATTTTCTGCATAGTTGATTTTTCATGTTATATTTGTTTCCCTATATAACAACCTTCTATGTACAACAACAATGACATTTATTATAATTGTAAACCTTTTATAAAATTATCTCTCTTTAACAACATACTCAAATATTGTGTAATATTAATATTTTATAAAAAATATATATTATATATTATATAAAATAAAATATTGAAATACTTCTATCAATCATCAATAAACTAAACAAATTGTAAGCCTTTTTAAGTTCTTCAATTATTGCACTTTCGGATAACATAACTATAATGTCTATAGTTTTTTTAATCTAATGAGAAATCAATTTGGGATACAGATTCCCACAATCACAAGGAAAGAAGAAAAAATAAAAACTTAGAAAAATCGTTGAAACCTCCTTGTTTCACTACTATTCTAGTTTAAATTAATTAATAAATACATTATTGTTTTATTTTTGGTACATTAAAATTACTAAACTAGGTAGTGACATTAAATTGATTATAAATTTATTAACTTTTTTTTAGTGGTAATTCAATTCTTACACCACAAGGTTCGTACATAATCACCATAATAAAGTATAAACTATTGTAACATCAAATGATTTTTCATATTTTTATTTATATGAAAATTAGGGATTGTATCTTCTACTGCAACATCCCTAATTTCACTCCTCTTCTTCTTTGATTCTCCCTCCGCTCAACTACACCACCGAACCACTAGATCCGTCAAGATTCCTCTCTTCCTTTACCTTTTCCTACAATAATGTCTTGTATATTCTATCCATAAATTCTTTTTTCGATTTTCCTCAGACCCATCACTTTCTCCTATTACACACACATATTTAGAGTTGTTGGGTGGTTGATTTTTTTGTTGGTGGTGCTCGTTGTAGTAGGGGCATCATGGGTTTGAAAGTTGAGAAAGTTGTGTGTCACGTCGGAGACGAAGGTGAAATAGTGGCTTTTGGTTAGGATTTTTGGATGGTGGGCTATTAGGTTTGCCGGTGGTAGATGGTTTTTTGACCTAGGCATGTATCACAGATACACATAACTTTAAAATACTTAAGATACATATTCCATTAAATATTTGAGAAACACAGAGTTAAAATTATTTCAGATACACAACGACGATACATATTTTAGATACACAAAAATACATATTTATGACACACAGATCCTTAAAATATTTAAGATACCTAGGTCATAAACTATTTAAAATACATAGAGATAAAATTATTTTAGATACTGATATCTTTAAAATATTTAAGATATATAGGTCATAATATTCGATACATAAAGCTAAAATTATTTCAGTTATACAGAGATACATATTTAAGACACAAAGAGCCTTAAAATGTTTTAGATACATATGCCATAAATTTTTAACATACATAGAGCTAAAATTATTTCAGATACACGGAGCTTAAAATATCCCAAACACATAAACCTTAGAAAGATTTTGTAATTTTTAAAACATTGGTGCCTCCAAGTAATTAGGGTCTAAACGTCCTACATTTATTTAATTTATCCTAATATTTTTCCTGAAATTGATTCAAAAGTTGTTCCAAGCCCTTTAGGTCGAATCTTTGATTTTTATTTTAAAATTGATTTACCCCTATGGTAGAGATCTCACATTCCAAAAATCAGATAAAATAAGTTGTTAATCGGCCTTTCAATTTAAAAAATTAGACGAATCTAATCTTTAGGAGAAAATCCTAGATTTTCCAATTCCTAACACCAATTAAATAATCACCAAATAATAAATTAGCAGAAAAGATATAATAAGAGGGTTATAATGTTACTCCACTAAGAACTAGCAAAATCACGAGAGAAATGTTCAATTTGAGCACCCAATCTTCAAAAATTGGTTAGATAAAAAAAATTTGAGAATTTTATCTCACGGTCCAAATGGACATGAATGACACCTACCATTTCTCCGGTGGGAGAATCAATTACCTCGAAAGCATTAACCAATACTTAAAGAAATAAAGATAACTAATCTAATAATAATTCAAAAAGAGATTCAAAGTCTAAAACAAAGTAAAAGAAGTGCAGATTGTTATCAATACCCTTCCCTAGAATACAAAAGTCGATATATCAAAACCACTAAATATTGTCAAGTATAGAAAGCAATCCCCAAGTCTAAAACGAAGGACTATATCATCCAGGAAGGATCCATGGTAGCCCAAAATATGCTGCTCACCCTTGAATTCGAATAACATGTTAGAGTCATAAGTGAGGTCTTGTAGGAGTACTAGAATATACACTACATTAAAAAAATAGGAGCAGTTGAAGTATCAGTAAATAAGAAAATAACAGTGTACTGTAGGGTCATTTGTCCAACTCATGATGAGAAATATGAGCACTTAATTATAAGACAGTACAACAAGTTAACACATGTTCACCTCTGCTAAACTTTAATACAAGTAACACTTAGGCACTTTCTGTAACCTAAGCAACAAGTCAAAAGAGGTCAATAGATATGTTAGTCAAGTCAAGTAACATCAAGTCAATCATCAAAGTAAAACAACAATATATATTTCCTCGATTTACTCACAAAACTGTTAAACTCATATGTAGCTTGTACATACATGACAAGAGTATTACGATTGCCCACAAGTATTGAACTACTGGGGAAAAGAAATAGTTAATGTGCAACTATAACACAAGTTGGATTAAATGACGTAACCATCACCTACCTCAATTCAAGCTAGCATTATTCAATTAAATTTGAGTCTTGCCTTTTCGTGTAATTTTGGCTTGCTTTTGCTATAGAGATAAATACAAAGCACATAATCAATGTAATGACCTTCTCCATTGGAGATTATAACTCATTATTATATCTTAATAAAAAGTTCATGATCATTCCCAGTTAGATCTAGGGCTTTTCTAAAATATTTCACCTAAAATTATCAATTTCATGGATAATTTGGGGAATTAACAACATGCCAGAGTAATTTAAGGATCATTAATCAAAACACAATAATTTTATTCCTAAATTACTCACTGAAACTAGATTACAAACTAAAATCAGCACTTAACCCCTCCCAAACGATGTAAACTAGTAATACAAACACAAAATTATCAATTTACTAGTTAACGAGGATGATTTCCTTACCGTAATAGAGAAGAATGATGAAGAACTGATGATTTTTGCCCAAATCGCTACTGCTGAATCCCCAAAAAGCTTTTAAAATAAATAAATATTTTGGTTTTTATTTGGATAAAACAACGATTCACGTTTATATAGCAACATATGTCGCATAACAACGTCACTATAGAAGCCCTTGACCACATTGACCTGTTGCTAAAACATGAAGGTTTTGCTTTTGGGCATATTGATATAGCGACATGGATGAGAAAACTATTCGATTTCCTACAAAATTGCCCTTTTTCCAACTCGACTTAATTCTAAGACATCACGAATAATTCCCTTTACGTCAAGATGAATTTCGGGAGTTCTACTTACCTGAATTTGATTTTAAAATGTCCTACAAGTTCCTTATTATCTTAGCTAACTAGGCAAAAATAAGCACTACCAAATTATCCCACTGTATTTTCAAATTGACCTAGACAATACCTCGCTCAAAATTCATCCGAGAGTAGCCTAACCCAAAAAATATAACTTAAAATTTAGGGAGAATCTTAGTCTAAAAAATATAAGCACTGGATGAACTCCCGACAACCCCAGTGGCAAAGATTGTCTATAAGAAACTGGACCCACATCCTTAAGAAACTCAAAGGGACCAATTTATAAAGGGATGATCTTTTCCTACTTTCATAGGAGACACTTTGAACAATACCTGTGCACCAACCTTGAAAGCCATGTCTTTTAACTTATGATCCACATAATCTTTCTATCTACTTTGAGCAACCAACAACTTGGTTTAGATAACCTTACCTTTTCTTGAGACTTACTTACCAATTTATTTTCTAAAGATATAACATATCCTGTCTCAAACCAACCAATAGGTTACCTACACCTCCTTCTATTGAGTTCCTCAAATACTGCCATACCGATACTGGAGTAATAATTATTGTTGTATGAAAACTTAAAAATGGTAAGAACTGGTATCAATGACCACTAAAATGAATTAATCAGATCTTAGCATGTCCTCTAGTACTTGTATCATCCTCTCTGACTGCCTGTTGATTTAAGGGTGAAAGGTTGTGTGCAACTCCTCATGTGACCTATCCCAAAATTTTGAAATATATTTTACCTTTCAAAAATGATTGTAAATGGAACCCCAAAAAGCCTTACTATTTCTTTGATATAGATTTTAGGTAATTGCTTGGAGCTATAGTCTACCCAAAATGCCAAGAATTGTGCTAATTTGGCCAATTGATACACTGTAAAACAAGTAAAATCATAGTTCCCCAATGTCTTGGAAAGACACAACATGAAATCCATAACAATATTCTCCCATGTCCTTATAGGTATAGATATTTTCTGAAGTAATCCCACAGACCTTTGATGTTCATAATTCACTTTCTAATATTGAGACACTTAGACACACACCCCACTATGTTTATCTTTATCTTAGGCCACTAATAAAGCTATCTCAAGTCATGGTATATTTTGGTTCCACATGAATGAATAAAATAATGTGAATTATGGGACTTAGAAAGTATATTGTGAATCAATTCACCAACTCAAGGAACACATATCAGTCCCTAAAATCATAACACTCCACCCATGTCAAAAGTGACATCCACCACCTCTTCATGGACCACCTTATTCCAGAGTGCATTTAACTCTTTTCTTTAAATTTGTGGGCCTTAATTTGATCTAGAAATATTAACTTCACCTCAACATCAGACAATACCCCACCCTTATGTGAAATACCAAACTGCATGTACTGTGATGCTAGAGTTTGAAACTCTCTATCCAAAGGTTGCCTTGACACCCTAAAAAAGAATAAACTACCCATATTTATAGCTTTCCAGCTTAATGTGTATGCCACCACATTAGACTTTCTTGGATGATACTTAACTGTCATAATATAATCCTTTAGCAATTCCAGCCATTTCTACTACCTTTGACTCAAATCTCATTGACTAAACACATGTTGTAGGCTATGGTGATTTATGAAAACTTCACACTTGACACCATAAACATAATTCCTCCAAATCTTTAGTGCAATAAGATCCAAATCATGGGTTAGGTAGTTTTTTTCATGAGGCTTCAATTGCCTCAAAGTATAGGCAATACCATACTTATCCTGCATTAATTCAACACCCATTCCCAAAAGTGAAGCATCACAAAACATTGCAAATCCTTTCCTTCAATTGATAAAGAAAGAATAAGAGTCGTGGTTAATAATGTGTTGATCCTTTGAATGGTATCCTCATAATTATTTGACCATACAATAGGTACCTCTTTCTAAGTTAACCTTGTTAAGTACGTTTGCATCGACACAAGGTTCTTGAAAAATCTACGGTAATAGCTGGCAAGATAAACAATACCCTTTACTTCAGTCACTGAGCTACGCTTAGCCCAAATATTAATTTCCACAATCTTCGAGGATACACTATCACACCATTTTCTGAAACATGCCTCAAAGAAGCAAACAAAGACAAGCCGAATTTACATTTTCAAAAATTGGCATATAACTTCTTCACTTTTAAAATCCCCAATAGTATGAGAATATGATCTACATGCTCCTCCTTAATATTGGGGTAAACTAAAACAACATCAGTAAACATAATAACAAAAGAATCCAGAAATGACTTAAAAATACCATTCATTAAGCTCATAAAAGCAGTCAGTGCATTGGTAAACCCAAAGGACATTACAGGAAACAAATAATGGCCATATTCAATTCTAAATGTTGTCTTTGTTATATCCTCCTACCTTATTTTTGTCTTATGATAACCTGACCATAAGTCAATTTTGAAAAATATCACACTGTCTTGCAACTGGTCAAATAGATCATCTATGAGAGAAAAAGGATATTTATTTATAATGGTTACCTTATTCAACTATATATAATTAATACACATCCTCATGCTACCAGAACAAATAGGACCAGAGCACTCTAATGTGAAACACTTGGACAAATTAACCCCTTTGTCAAATGGTTCCTGCAATTGATCTTTGAGTTTCCTCAACTTTCCAAAGACATTTGACAGGGAGAAATAGAAATAAGGTAAGTGTCTAACTCTAACTCAATGTAGAAATCAATATCTCTATCCGGAAGCATACCCAGTAAATCTAAAGGAAACACTTCTTGAAATTTATAAACCACCAAAACTAACTGTATCAAAGGGGATCCTACACCTGCATCTCAAAGATAAGATAAAAATGTTGAACACCCCTTCCCACTAACTTCCTAGCCCGGATAAATGATATAATTTTCAGCAGTTTGTCCTTATAAACCGCTCACACTCTAGTTTATCCATCCCAAGATTAACTAAAGTAACTGTCTTCACATTATAATTTAAGACGACATGATATGGAGATAACCAGGTCATATAAAAATTACATCAAAGACCAACATATCTAAAATAATAAAATCTAGTCACATCTGAAAACCAAAAAAAAAACACATAACAAGAACAATAAACATGGGTTACCACCGCAGATTCTCCAATTGGGTAGACACATACATGGGAGAGTTAAGTACATCAAAACTAATTTCAAACCAATGCCAAACTTGAGAAACACATAAGAATTGGTAGACTCCAAATTAAATAAAGTCGAAGCCATCCAATTATAAACTAAAATTTACCTGGCTATACTCCTTCCCATGCACGACCATTTTCTCAATCGCCATGATCATTTTTATAATTCCCCCATCCACCTAGTGGATAACCCCTACCATTAACTCCTCCTCCTCTAACTACCAAATATATAGCCCGAGTCTTCTACTATGTATTACTACCTACCTGCCTCAATGAGATCTCATTCGTAAAATGACCAATAATTCTATAATATTAACATCTCTGATTGAGAAAAGGCCAAATAGTAAAAGATTAAAAAGCCCTTTGGCTCCTCATAACTATGACTAAGAAGAGACCTTAACTAGACCTACAGTAGAAGATGGCAACACTGACTGAATATGGTGGTTGGGTGGGCCTTCTAATTATGGCCCTTGAAGTAAGATCCACTAGAATTCCAAGTATTGTGAAACTTATTAGCTAATATCTTAACCTGACCCGCTTGCATTACCCCTTCTAACTTCTTCACATAATCTAAAACCTCATTTAACCTTTTCCATATAGAAGTCATATGATAGACAAAACCATAAGATCATAACTCATCCTTTTTGCAATCTTGAAGGGCCCAATAAACACACTTCTCTCAGAACAAAGCATGAAATTGATCCAAGTTAATAGAGATAAAGTCAGTGTTCGACATTCAACATATGCTCTCCATAATTGTTTTGCATTCTACTGCAACAAAAAAATCACAAATTCAATCCATGTTGGTGCATGCCCATCTTATGTAACCATTCATAACAATAAATAATAAACTCGAAAGTGTTCTTAGTCTCAGTACCCTGGAATGGCAGAGGTTTTATCTTTACAAATTTGGTCAGCAGCTCATTTCAGTACCAGTTATCACAATACCCAAAATTGGACAAGGAAAAATTTCTCTCCCTAAAGCCTTATCCATTCTAAGAACCATAACTATGGTAGGATAAAAACCTAGAGCCCAAACAACAAATATAGTAGCCCCAATTCCAACCAGTCTACTTAGAAAAGGTAACACCTATTGAATTACCTCTATAGACTTGGGGGTAAAACTATACCTCGAGCTGGTGACCGCTGTTTTTTTCTTCATTCTTTGCTCCTCTACTACTTTTATTTCTTCAATATGATCCTAAGTTAGGAAAGGTATTACTGGACTTTTTCGAGCTTGAACCACTGCTTCTTGAGCTCTACCCCTGGCTGGTGTCGCTCTTCTCCTTCCTCTTGTCTCCCTTTCTCATTACTTGCCGTTATGACTGGCTCTACAATGGAGTTGTCAATGGAGGCTATTGCTTGAGTTTTATTTGATTGAGTAGTTAGTATCTGCAGACAAAAGAGTGAAGATAATTAGATACTAATTTGGATCACTGTATACCAATTGGGATCAAGTTACATCATGAAAGAAACAAAAATGGTTGTGTTTCTAAAGTCCTATAGCCTCTCAAAAAAAGTACATATGTCTCCGTATGATTTGATGAGATTCTATTGGACCTATTTTGGTACAATAAGATCAACGGACCTAGGTTATCATACTAACATTGACACAACTATTATGGACATGATTGGAACCCATCCTATTCACCAGTGGGAGAACTCATTACCCATAAAGCATTAACTAATATTTACAGAAATAAAGGCAACTAATTCATTTATAATATGAAAAAAATTCAGTGTCTAAAACAAAATAGAAGAATTGCAGAACATTAGTAATACCTATCCCTAGGATCTGAAAGTCATTCTACAAGAACTACTAAAGATTATCAAGAAGGTGATGCAACCATATACTAAAGAAAATACATGATTCAAGAATGAAGGACTATATCATCTAGGAAAGATCCATGGTAGCCCAAAAGATACTGCTTACCCTTGAATCCTAATCATACGATAGATGTATGAGTGAGGTCTTCCAGGAGCAACAGAAATTTATATTGCATACTACAAAAACAAGAGCAGATATAGTATGTACACAAAAAAATAATGGTGTATTGGTAGGGTAATTTGGCCAACCCTAGATAAGAAAAATGAAAATTTAACCATAAGATAGTACAACAAGTTAACATATGCTCACCTCTAATACCCATATTGTAACAAGTAACACTTAAGGAACTTTCAGTAACCTTAGCATCAATTCAAAAGAGGACAATAAGTATGCCAGTCAAGTCAATAATCAAAGTACAAAAATATTATGTATTTCCTTAGCTCACTTATGGAGTCGTCAAACTCACCTATAATTTTTACATACACAGCAAGGGACAAAATTTTTCTATGTACTAAATCCCAAACATAAGTTTTCATCAACCTTATTTCACTAAGATCTTGTGAGAATGTCCAAATACCAAGATATTCCATAATTAACAATGTTATATATATAGGAAATCACGTACCAAAATGATAAGAACCAACACTTGTAATATTCACAAGCTCTACATGTAAGTTCAGTGAAATGTGGTCACACCTAACAACAAGCATCAACCAGAAATACTAAGAAATAGTTAACACAACCCAACTAAGCTTGAGCCTTGCCTTTTCTGGTAATTCTACTTGCTTTTGGTCTACAGATAAATACAAAATAAAAATTAATATAAAGACCTCCCACATTTGGTATTATAACTCATTCCTAAATCCTAAGGCTCAGTTCATGATAATTTCTCCTTGTTCTAGGGTTTTTTCTCTATAATTCACCTAAAACTACCAATTTCATGGATAATTTAGTAAATTAACAACATGAAAGAGTAATTTAATGATAATTAACCAAAACCCAATAATTTTATACGTAATTTACTCCTTTTCATTAGAAATCAACTAAAACATCCCTTAACCCTCCCTAAACTACGTAAACTAGCAATTCTAAGGCTAGATTATTTAATTCACTAGTTAAAGGATAAATTACTTACTTTAACAGAGAATAATGATGAAAAACTTATGATTTTTGCCCAAGTTTCCACAACTAAATCCCTAAAATACTTTTTGCAAAATAAATTATTTGGGGGGGGGGGGGGGGTTGGGATAAAATAGTAGTTTTTGTCGCAATAACGACATAGTCACTATAGTGGCCCTTGACTGCATTGGCCGGTCACTGTACGAGAATATTTTTTCTTTTGGGCATGTTTCTATCATGACATGCATGCTTTTATAGCGACATGGAAGAAGCAAAATATCTATTTTCTGCTGAATTTTCCTTTTTTGCAACACACCTTAATTTCAAGACTATCACACACAATCCCCTTCATGTTAAGATCAATTTGGGGAGTTCTAATTGACCAAATTCAATTCCAAAAAGTCCTATAAGTTCCTTATTATCTTATCTAGCTATAAACCAAGATAAGAACTACCACATTTTCTTAATCAATTCTCAAATTTTCCTATGACACACCTGGCTTAGATTTCATTGAGACTAGCCTTGCCTAAAATTTATAACTTTAAATTCAAGAATAATTTAGCTCTTATTTTAAATTAGTGATTTACACATAACTACAAAAAGGGTCATTACATTTTGTTACTATTTATGACTAAGAATTGCCAAAGAAGCTGAGAAGAATCACCTGCAAGCTGGACAAGGTAAGAAAATCATCATAGGAGCTGAGCTCACTTCAGTTTTACGACACTGCAAAAGTCGAAAGGACCTCACACATAGAGTTTTCATGTGACACTTCCTCATAAAATGAAACATTGAAGAATAATGCACCCTTTGTCAAAGTGGAACCACACGCGTAGATGCAATATTGCTCTTACACCACCCACCTTATTGAGACAAAAGTCCACCCAGTGGACTAATATTGTTGAAGTAAAACCCTTCCACTAAAGTAGTATTGTAGAAGAGGAAACAGGATGTTAGTGCAATTGCACCCGATAAAGTAAAACCAGCAATACCCTAATTCTACCAGTACATAATAAGAAATTATTAGTCTAAAAGTCATAATTTAAAATCAGTAGACTCAGCTGAGGATCATATATAAATACTAATTCTAAATTTGTAACCATGGGAGAGTCAATTAACTAACCTAAATCACATGAACTAACATGAAGTCTGATGTATACAACCCATTAAAAAGGCCCAATATACCTTTATATGATATAGAGGAATGACTGGCGTGATCACTAAATTGATATCCAACTGGGTGGATTAATGAAACCTATGGTGGCACGTAGTTTTGGTACATGGGTGTGTTTAACCCTAGTTCAACTTGGTATTTAAGTACTACTTGCATACTGGTTTATAATGATAGATCGATAAATCATGCTACTGTAAATTAAGTTAGAATATACTTTATCTGAAAGTATTTTGAAAATCTAATAAGCTAAAGTTGTTCTATAAACTGAGGCTGAATAACTTTATTTACACTAAAATTAATAATTTACTAGTGTTATTTGTTAATAACAGGTCAAGCTTTATAACTGAAAAGAAATTCATATGGAAATACTACTAAATCAAGCTAAGTATCTATTTAGAAAGTATGACATTATGCAACACACCAAAATCATGGAAAATACATAATTATGCTATGGAAATCATGATTGAACTGAAATCATAGAGGAATCATAAATTGAATGAATACACTAGATTTAATTTGTAAAAAATTGAGAAACTCTGAGTTATTTGGGACTCAATAAGTGAAAAGGTACCTATTCAGCATACCTGGAATGGGAGTTCTTACTAGAAGGTTTGAAATTCTAAATATTTAAAGAAGAACCCTAGATTTTCATTTGAGAGACATTAGTCGCTCTTTATGATATTTTGAAGTGTTAAGAGAGAATCGGGATGATTTAATCAACTAATCCATTTAATCCCACTTAGAGTAGCCTTAAATAATGTAGTATAGGTGTTAAGAGAGTAGGAAAAGACCAAAAGGTGCCTAAGAAAAATGTAATTAAAACTTTTGTCCAGTGATGAATGATTCTGAGTATAACTCATCCTCACTTACAATGAATCATTGTTTCAGTCATTATGATGGGATTGGATTTGGGTAGTCTAATGATAAGTGGTCACAATGACTCGTCTTGACACCTGATGACCCATCGACAAAGGTCATAATCATTAGGAAATATTTTCAAATTTCAATATATTATCAAAACATAAGCAGATGAAGACTCTTCATTAATGATAACGACTTGTCATCATGAGTCGTTGCCACTGGGATGAATTTTTCAACTTTTTAGAATTTAGGTAAATTCACTCAAATGAGTGTTGGGATGATTCATTATGAAAAAAAATGCCTCTTCATCAACAATAATTGCCACAAAGGAAAATTCTAGTCATCTAGACTTTTTGGCTAACACCTTTCAATTTTTTTCGTGTTTAGTATAAAATAGAGTCTTAAGAACTTTTAGGGTCTTACAATATCCCCGTTTTGGAAGATTCATCCTTGAACAAAGACATACTAGGCTGAAAAGATAAGGAAAGAGCTTAGATCCCAATACTGACTTTTAAAGCCTGATTATTGAAATAATAAGTAAATTTTTGACTTAAATATAAGCTAAAATTAATTGATGAAACATTCATTCCAACTAAGACATAAAAGAAATGGAGGGACATAAACAGAGAGGAATACAAAGAAAGAAAGTATTACCTCGAGCTAGAACTTAATTAGAAGGGAATAAGTAAGGGTACTTGGTCATCATACCAACTTTTGCTTCCCAAGTAGCTCCCTCAACTAGATGAATCCTCCATAGAACTAAACCAAATTTGTTAATTCTCAACCTAAGAACCTTACGATCAAAAATCTCCACTCGAACCTCTTTGTAACAGAGTCTATCTTTCACACCCATATTCTTTTAAGGAAAAACTAAAGCTCGATCACTAAAGAATTTCTTCAATAGAGACACATGAAAAACTTGATGTACCGATGCAAAATCTATAGGAAAGTCTAACTCATAGGCCACATTACTAGTTTTTCTTAAGATCTATGTTACCCAAATTACACCTCATAATGAGATCTAATGCAGTTGCTGTCAAATTTAGAATCCAACCAAGGCTGGGGTCAGTCCTATAGGAAATAGGTCAAAGTATCAGTCAATATGTAGTCGAGGTAATTAATAACACTATCCAATGAAAGAGGTTGGGTTTTTTGTAAATGAATAATTCAGTAGTAACAGTTTATTGGATTTGTAATTAGTATTATAGAGGGACCATGACTATATTCCCTGATAACTTCATAACAATGCAAGTTTTTTGTACTTCATAATCTCTGTTGGTGTTTGGTATGCAGAATTGTTAAGTAATATCTTTACGCTCTTGTATAAACAATATCCTTAAGTAAGTTTTCTCTTCTCTTGATCTTGCTTTACTAAACCCTATATTGAATCCCATATAGCTATCTTAGATTATAAACTCAAGCTATTAAGTAGATGTTAGTAGCTCCAAGTCTGTGCTGTTTATTCCTTTCTTCCCATCTGTACTCTCCCTTTCTTCCAGAATAAAGATAAGGCAAGTACTAATATTTTACACCACCAAAATATAATCAAAACCATGGAAATAAAAATACATGCATGAACACTAGCTGAAAATTATTTTGTACTACAAAATTTTACATTGTTAATTCATCATGGTTGCCACAATTCTAATTGTGGTGTTTAACTACTTATAACAAAAAGAACAAATGAAGTATTATGATATGAAAACATACTTATTAAGGAACAATAAGAATATGAAAATCGCTAAGTTCTCACATTGAATTAAATCCCTAAGAATCAATATTTATAGTTCAAAGAGACAAAATGTGCCTTAGAATCTTTAAAATAATGTAATAAATGCAAACTAATACAAAATAATGGATAAGAGTATTTATAGATAAAATAAAAACCTATCCTAAACATAACATGATTTTAGTGTCGGTCATCCAGATGAAGGGAAGGTACGATTGTGGTTTGATTCCAGGATCGTCCTTGATGCTCGTGGTTTGCTCATGGACTGTCATCTTCAGGTCTTATTTGGTGTGTTCCTCATTACTAATCCATATCTTTTACCTACAATCATACAATGTGGTCATTTTATTATCATACATTTCAACTTGTATAGACTTTAACATTAACCCTTATTTACATGACCTCTTGATACCACCATTTAATTTCTGGGTAAAGTCATAGGATCCAGCTATCTAATCATTTTCTCCCTTAGGTTCTGTAGCCTTGCTTTTAGGAGGTCCTTCCCATGATTAGGTCATACGATCATGACATCAACTCATGAAAATGGGATGCTTCAATCTGATCATTTTCTAAGAATCATCTGCTTATTCTTCCTACAATTGTCTTGCACAACCGTGATCAGATTACATGATTGTTAAATAAAGTCTCTATTGCCTTTTTTGTTCAAAATCTTGCATACCATTTCTATGGACTAATTTTACCCTCAAATACCAAAAATAGATCATATCAACATAAAATACCCTCATAATTATAAATATTCTTCATCTTAAGTGATAAAGATGCAATAACTTCACAACACATCAATAATATCAACTTAGACAATTTGCATGTCCTCTAGTAAACAAGACACAACTATACTATCACAGAGTTAACTAAGAGAAAATTAAGTTACTAAGGAAGTCAAATTTTCACAAAACTAGTTTATGCAAACATTATTCAAATCCATATGTTCCATACCCTCTAACACCATCAAAACTCAACACATGCAGTGGATACACAAATTATCAATCATAATGCATTGGGATCAAGAAATAACATCACATGATCAATGGAAAACCTAGAACTTAAACCATGGACACTACCTGAACAAGCAGTAACCACAATACAACCCCTACGCCCTAATGAGAATAAAGTACACATCATATTAATGCCAATGTCATGGCAGAATAAAATCTCTCACTCTTACAAAGATGCCAGGTAATGTACATTTAATACCATAGGATTATTATCACTACTTAAGGTTGCCCCCTAACATGGTGCTTATAGTCAAAAGTGACCTCGAGCTAACCCATGGCAAAGAATACTGAAGAAA
Organism: Capsicum annuum; assembly: GCF_002878395.1. Classification (NCBI taxonomy): domain Eukaryota; kingdom Viridiplantae; phylum Streptophyta; class Magnoliopsida; order Solanales; family Solanaceae; genus Capsicum; species Capsicum annuum. Next base: position 147,553,072 of record NC_061115.1, on the reverse strand, counting down.
TAACAAAATACTAGGTGAAAGCCGAACTAAAAAATAAACTGATAATAAATAATAATGGAATCAATATAACACTATATAAAATACTCAACAAGCTGAGAATCTAAACATTTGTCTGTCTATCTAAAAGCCTCTAACCATTATGAGTTACTGGGACAAGCCCCCAACTAACTTCAATAGACTGAAATTAAAAGAAATGCTGAAATAAATAATTGATAACTAGTCCTTAAATAATGAGAACTCACCAATAATGCTGCCGATGGTACAAAAATATACTAAGTACGATCTGTGTTCGAACAAATATTATGAGACAATGTAGTACAGAAAAAGTATGTGATCCGTAGTCTGAATATATTATGTATGTGAGATGGAAAATCTAACTAATATAACCTGAACATGAATACATGAATCATGATAAAATGAATGCAATACCAAGTATAAATATGTAATGAATAGAACTAAATAACTGATTACAAAGTCATACGTAATCTGAAGCTGAAACATAAACTAAGGACTGTGGGGGCTAAAAATAACCGACGTACCCTAATCTGATCAAATCGAGGTCCAACCTATAACCTAGTTGGATGGGTATTCACTACCTTTCTAAGGGTATGAACACTGGCTGACGTGGCACTAAATTGATGTCTCGAAAGATAAGGGTTCAGTCTTAACTAGAAGGTGACCCTTATAACCTACAGTGGCGCCATAATTTTGGAACATAGGGACTTCAACTAAATATCTAAATCCTAACTGATAGGTTAGCTTTCATCCCTGCTGATGTGCTATAGAAATATAACACTTTTGACGCTTAAAATGAAGAAAATATTTTTGAGGTTGTTTTGTTAGATATGATGTGTTTTGGGTATGTTTTGAAGGAATTCATGTTTTAGATGTTAAGTTTGTGAATATATGAAAATAGTGTTTTTGGATACTTATTGGAGAAATTATAGATATTTGAGACACTTTCCAACTTGTTCATGATCAAAACATGTTCAGGAATTGAAGAAGAGCTGAAAAGAAGACTCCCGACACTTGCTAAGTCAACATGTGGACCATATATGGGCAAAGCAAGTGCCAGTAGTACAAAATCTTGAGAGATGATCTGTAAATTTTTGGTCCTGGCAATTCCGATTGCTACTTGCACCCACCTTACAGGCTGCAAGTGCTACCTGCACTAAGGGTCAGGGCACAACTAGGGACTATAAGTGGCCACTGACCCTATTTTATCCTATTTCGTTCGAGCTTTGATTTTAGAGTTTCCTCATGTACGATAAATACAATTAACGTGTTTTTTAGAAAATGTTACACAGTTTTGATACTCACAAACATATTTTGATTCAAAGATTCCATTATGATCTTAGAACTCTGTTGTATTAACTTTAGTTGATTAATTCAGTTACGATTATGGGTTTTCTAATTTTTATTATAGTGATCTCATCTATGCTTTCAATCATGAATGCTGTTAATTTTTTCACAAGCATGAGCAGCTAAATACCCATAACTAGGGTTGTGGAATCCCTGGTATATTGACGAAGTAGGGGAAGTGCTATTGCTATTCTGAACCGATACCCATGCATATATTGCTTTATATTTAATATAATAGTTGTTTTAATGGGTGCATATGTTAGGATCCCACCTAGATTCTTAATACTTACTCCAAAAGAGGAGTAGTGACTAGGGAAAGATAAAGACATTAATAATTTAGAGTTTAACTGTCGATCCATGCTTCTAGGTTTTATCTTAGAAAGATGGTTAGGTTTCATCTAATAACTAGAGACTCAAAAGGTAATAGTTAACTGGGACAAGATAAGGGTTAGTAAGGCGACATCTTGAGACTCAAAAAGTAAAGGATGAAATCCTTCTACTCATCCAAAAAATTGTAGAAGGTACATAACTTATCGATTCTACATGCATGGTATCAGGTTGGTTCAACAAAGCACGATAGGCCTACGGAGTTGAGAAGCCTAAGGGAATATAATTGTAGTGTTTACTTATGACTGATTACAACCGAAAATTGATATTTGCTAATACTTTGACATTGCCACCCGTCAATTACAACAACTGAGAGCCCTGATTCCATGTATTCCCTTGGGATTCGACCCCAACCTTTGTTGGTTACTATATTTGGTAGCGATCGTATCATATTTTGAGAGGAAGTGTATCTTGGATGTCATCACCTGGGTTCAATCGGTGCTAATTACTTCCCCAACTGAATAACACTAAAAACTGAATCATTCATTATGATTACATTTTGAAAATATCAACAATAGATATTTTGAAATACTCAAAGACATGTAAACTGATATACGCATGAATTCATAGGTATCAGGTGTTGATAACCTACTAGCTTTGACTCATACAATAGAGCATGATAATATTTGGAAGCTGATCATAATGGAGAATTTCATAATTTAAGCCAAAGATCAATGATTTATCAATAGAAAGGGGAATTCAAGATTCTGGCTCTGGGAAGATACTAAACCTCTGGGAAAATATATACTCATGGTTTAATTACAAGAATAGACTGAAATTACAAGAAAAACACAGACTTGACTATGAACCCTAAATAAAAGGGTGAATTAAACTCACGAGTTTTAGAGAAATCTTTAGAACTCAATGGGTAGAAGGAACCTATTAATGAAATCTCACATACCTAGAGTTGAAATCTTAGATGAACACTTTGGAATTTGTGTTTGAAGTTGAGGAACCCTAATATTGTCTTTCGAAATTAAAATAGTTTCTATTATCTATTCAAAATAAACTATTGGATTAATTTTGAGTTAATAAGGGATTTGGGGAAATTTAGCCTTATATTCCAACCTTGGGAAATCCTAAAGGACATAGATTTTGGGGTTAAAGAATGGGAAAAAGATGAAAAAGCCTTTCTTATAATATTAAAGAATTTTTGGGAAATAGTCGTAATGGCTTAGGCTATGACTCTTTGGGTCTGGTCACGAGTCGTGGCCTAAAGTTGTGACCTAAGGACTGAGCCTTTGGTCCTTACTGTTGTGATAACAAGTCGTATGCTAGACTTTTCATCACTAGAAAGAAATCCCTTTTCCCTTACAGCTCTAACAACGATTCTTCACTATGACTCATTTTGATTGAAAATGGGTCATTGTAAAAGTCGTTGTCACTACAGTTGACAGTTCCTTAGTCAGTTTGACATAACTTGTTACTACGATATTGGATTAAAGAAAGATCGGTGGCACTAAAAAGCTAATTAAATAGCCTACCTATTGATGGGTCTATAACTTAAAAACATGGGGTAATAAGATATCTCTCCCTTGGGATTATTCATCCCTAAATGACCCTACCAAGCTGAAAGCTTAGGGAATGCTAAAATCTTACACTGAATGCTTACAGGCAGAACCATAAATTGATAAGTAAAACTATAATTGATGCATAGAATGAACCAAACTCATGAATGCATGTGTAACGCTACGAAAATGGGTCCCGAGGCGTCACACAGTGGTTAAGGCTACAAATAACATCAAGCTAACCCTTTGAGCCATATTCACGTCATTCATCACTTATCAACCAGATTGCAACAAACAGACCTCAAAATATTGTCCATAGTATCATAAATCAAGACAAAAATAGTGTGGAAAGTAACAAAATACTATGTCTCATGACAACTCCAAACATCTAGTCTAGTCTAACAAGCCTCTAAAAGTCAAAAACATCAGAGAGGCATTGGGACATACCCCAACTGACTCATACTCAATATCAAAAGTACTTTGTTCAACGAAATAGAAATCTGAATGTCACGTCCTCGGATCATGAGGACTCACCACAAAAAAGAATATAGAACAGCGAGCCCAGAAAGTCACTGTCGAGCCTGGGATTGAGCACCTGAACCTACATTCTGAGAAAATGTAGCCCACATCCGGAGATGTGGGTCAGTACCATAGAAATGGACCGAGCATATGGGGGTGCATGCAAATCAAAAAATCAATATCATAAGAATTTATAGAAGACATGCATGATGTAATGAAAGACTCACATCTCTCGAATAAGATCACTGTAATCATCAGAGAGTGTAATAAAACATGTGAGTCATCATATAAATTCTCAATCACTTTCCAATTCATTAGATGATCAAACCTCATAATGAAATCTTCTTGGATAAATAAAATCATTAAAACTTTTAAAAAGTGATAGCTTTCACAACTTAACTTTCAAATCATTTCACTTTTCGTCTCAGACATAAGAATACACACACACTGGGAGCCTCTTACAACCGACATAAACCATGTGAGCTACATGGAGTCCAACGTCCAACCCATGTTGGGGAGAGTTGTCCTATCCTTGCCATCAGAGTAGGACCTTAACCTTTGGTTCACTAGTGATCACTATATCAAGCAGCCTTAGGCTCACATCCTACGGGGGCACCTAGTTCTAGGGAAGTACCAATCACAGCTATACCTCCCACTCGGTACTAAAGACTACTCCCGGACATAGCTCAGATCATTTTAAAAGAAAACCCACAATAGCACAATTCAACAATTCATATCGGGAGCCGTCATTTACCCCTTTTTCATAATAAAATCAACATTAGGATTTCTTTTCTCATTTGAGTTCAAAAATAACTTTTTCAAGACCAAAAGGTCAAATCATTCAAATATCAAGGTGTGTATAACACATTACTTCGCAAAAGATCATAATCTCAAAGAGGGTTTAAATCCCATATATCAACACTTGAGAAAAATACTTCAAGATTCATACATTATGTAGCAACCATATATAATTAATACAAAATCTCAAATTTTAACTTTAACCATGATATAAACATCAAAGTTCATGGTATTGAACTTCAAGGCATCAAAATATCATAGTTTCTTGAACAAAATATAATATATAAGTTTGCATCTCACATTCATAGTAAAGCCTATAAAATCATGTATATTTGTAAACGCAAACAACAATTTGGGCACAAGAACAAAAGAAGGCTCTTTTTGAAACCACATACCTTTATGGTAACGGATTCGTTGATAGATTGGAGCCTCAATGTTGATTGTGCAACCCTAGTTATTTTTCTCCTTTAGTGCTCTTGGATGATGAACTTAGACTGATAATAGGGTTATGATGTATTTAGGAGCAGTTAAATTCCTAGGGTTATATTTAGGGACGTGTAAGGAATGTTAAAAGGTTTATTTATCCTTGAAATAACGCAAAAACTGAGTGTTTAAGTCACTTGAAACCAATACATAGGCACCGCAGCATATGCTATCGCCTATCTTTACATAGGCGCCGCATATGCTATAGCATATGCTTTTCAGTGGCCATATGCGATTGGTTAGGCAACGCACTGTACTTCGCAAAGCCATAACTCCTAGCTCGGGTATCAGATTTTGATGAAATTGGTATCTTTAGAAAGATAATTCGACTCTCTACAATTTTTTTGTAGAAATATGCAAAAATACCACTTATTTATCAAGTTATGCTCATTCAAAGATGACCCTTGCGAATTCAAACACTAAAACTTGATGGATTTCAAAACTCTTAGCTTGTACTAGCTTAAGTGACTCATATAACCACACTTAACACATCATAAGTTGTCTTATAACTAGGGAACTCTTGGTGATTTGGGTGCCCACATATGGTTCACAAATATGATTTTTCACATATACGAACAACGGTTCCTTTTCCAGCTTAGGAAATTGTGGGGCATTACAATATCTCCCCCTTGGGGACATTCATCCTCGAATAACGCTGGGTATATTAAGAGTAAAGATAAAATGAAGTGTGCACAGCTGAAACAACTTGCTAATCTTGCCTCTACTTCATTCTATATTTTGGACACAACAAGAAGTGCATGACTCATTAAATCATAGCTAAATAGCATACAATAGCTGCTGAACTACTCCTCAGCTTTCCAAGTTGCACCCTCAACAGATTGGTTTTGCCATAACACCTTGACCAAGGGAACTTCTTTGTTCTTTAGTCTTTGGACTTGGTGATCTAAAATCTCAACAGGAACTTCCTCATAAGAAATACTATCTTGTACATCAGGATTTTCTGAAGGATATAAAACAACAAAATCACCAACGTGCTTCCTAAGCATGGAGACATGGAAGACGGAGTGAACAAAAGATAACTCTGAAGGCAACCCAACCTTATACACTACCTTACCAATACGGCTAAGAACTCTGTAGGGGCCAACATAACGGGGATTAAGTTTCCCCTTCTTCCTGAATCTCTTCACTCCTTTCATGGAAGAAATCTTTAAATACACCAAGTCACCAACTTCAAATTCAAGGTCTCTTCTCCTCACATAAGTATACGACTTCTAAAGACTTTGCGTGGTTTTAAATCTTTCTCTAATTACTTTGTCTTTTTCCATAGTTTCAAAGACCAAATCAGGACCACTCATGGCCGCATTATCCACTTTAAACCAACCAATGGGTGACCTACATTTCCTCCCATACAAAGCCTCAAATGGAGCCATGCCAATGCTAGAGTGAAAACTGTTATTGTAAGCAAACTCTATCAATGGAAAGTGCTCATCCCAACTCCCCTTAAAGTCAAGAGAACATGCTCTCAACATATCCTCTAAGGTGTGGATGGTCCTCTCAGCCTGACCATCTGTCTGCGGATGGAAAGAAGAAATCAAATGCACTTGGGTACCAAGACCCTTTTGAAAAGCTCAACAAAACTGGGAAGTGAACTGAGTACCCCTATCTGATATGATGGACAAGGGAACTCCATGTAATCTGACTATTTCGCAGATGTACAATCTAGCATAATCTTAGCAGTATAAGAAGTATGCACAGGCAAGAAGTGCACAGACTTAGTCAATCTATCCTCAACAACCCAAATCGAATCATGATGGCGTTAGGAAGGAGGTAAACCAGTCACAAAATCCATGTTTATCTCTTCCCACTTCCAAGTGGGAATACCAGATTCATGCATCATACCACTAGGTCTTTAGTGTTCTACCTTAATCTGTTAGCTCGTCACAACATAGCCACAAATGTTGCTATATCCTTCTTCATGTCACTCCACTAATAGATTTCTCGCAAGTCGCGGTACATCTTGGTGGCACCAGGATGAATAGAATATCATGCACCATGCGCTTCAGTAATAATTCTCTGTTTCAGATCCTCGATATTCGGAACTCATAATCTATCCTACAATCTCAACACACCATCTCCCCCTTGGGAGAAAACCTCCACCCTCTGGTCCTTGACTTATTCCTTCAGTCTGACCAAGCTAGCATCTAAGTCTTGCTTCTCCTTCACTTTCAAAACCAAGGAGGATTCGGAACAACTCTTAACCCCTATACTACCTTCAGCAGAGTTAAACAACCTAACCCACAGTCTAGCTAGACGATGCACGTCATGAGCCAACTCTTTCTTACCTTCTCCAATATGCAAAACACTACCCATAGACGCCCTGCTAAGGGCATCTGCCACTATATTGTCCTTGCCCGAATGATACAACACACTGATATCATAGTCTTTAAACAACTCTAACCATCTTCTTCACCTAAGGTTCAACTCTCTCTGGGTAAATACATATTGCAATCTTCTATGATCAGTGAAAACATCAATGTGAACCCCATACAAGTAGTGTCTCCAGATCTTTAGAGCAAACACAATAGTAGCTAACTCAAGATCATGGGTAGGGTAATTCTTCCCATGGGGTCCCAATTGTCTAGAAGCATAAGCTAACACCTTACCCTTCTGCATTAATACACAATCCAAACCAACTCTTGAAGCATCACAATATACCATAAAACCGTCAACACCATTGGGCAGAGTCAAAACAGGGGCTGTAGTGAGTCGAGTCTTCAACTCCTGAAAACTCTTCTCACAAGAATCGAACCACAAGAATTTCACTTTATTTTGGGTCAACCTTGTCATAGGGGACTCTATAGAGGAGAAACCTTCAATAAAATGGCGGGAATAGATAGCTAGACCCAAGAAACTTCTATTGTTAGTCGGAGAGATAGGTCTAGGCCAGTTTCCAATAGGTTTGGTCTTTTGGAGATGCACTCTAATACCCTCGGAAGAAATAATATGACCCATAAAAGCAACTGATCTTAACCAGTAATCACACTTGCTGGATTTGGAAAATAATTAATGATTTCTAAGCATTTTCAAGACAATCTGGAGGTGATTTGCATGCTCATTCTCACTATGAAAGTACACCAGAATATCGTCTATGAATACGATAATAAACATATCAAGGTATGATCTGAGCACTCGATTCATTAGGTCTACGAATACTACTGGGGCATTAGTTAACCCAAAGTACATAACAAGAAACTCAAAATGACCATAGCGAGTTTGGAAGGCTGTTTTCAGGATGTCACACTCCCTAACTTTGAGTTGATGATAGCCGAAAAGATGGTCTATCTTTGAGAAGTAACTTGTACCTTACAACTGGTCAAACAAATCATCTATTCTTAGAAGGGGATACTTATTTTTGACAGTGACTTTATTCAACTAGCGATATTCAATGCACATATGCAAAGAACTATCTTTCTTCCTCACAAATAACACAGGAGTACCCCAAGGAGAAACACTGGTCCTTATGAAACCCTTATCTAACAGATCTTTGAGTGCTTTTTCAACTCCTTAAGTTCTGCAAGTGCCATATGGTAAGGAGAAATAGAAATGGGCTGAGTAACAGGAAAAAGATTGATCCTGAACTCTATCTGTCTATTAGGAGGTATCGCTGGGAGATCTTTCGGAAAGACATCAGAAAACTCATTGACAATGCTAACTGACTGGAGAGTTGGAGTCTCAGCTTAGTGTCCTTGACTCTAACCAAATGATAGATGCACCCCTTGGAAATAAGTTTTCTAGCTTTAATATATGAGATAAAATGACTCTTGGGAGATATAGAACTCCCAGACCAGTCAAACACAAGTTCATCAGGAAACTAAAACTTGACAACTCAGGTACGACAATCTATAGAGGAATAACAAGAATGAAGCCAGTCCATACCCAGAATAACATCGAAATCCACCATGTCTAACTCAATCAGATCAGCCAACATGAATCTATAAAGGACTGTAACAGGACACTTGCTATACACTTTATAGGCAACAATTGAATCACCTATTGGGGTAAAAACTAAGATAGGCTCAGGAATATTTTCGAAACTTATTTCAAAATTCAGAGCAATCAGAGGTGTAATATATGAAAAATTGGACCCAGGGTTTAGCAAAGCATAGACATTAAACTGAAGTATACAGAGCATACTAGTAACAACATCGGGAGAGTCCTCCTATTCCTGGCAAGACGGTAAAGCGTAGAACCTATTTTGCCGCTGACTGCCAGCAGTGCTAGAAGAGGCGCCCTGAGTTGGGGCTGGGCGAGTCACCTGAACTGGAGCACTAGCAGTCTGAGTCTGAGTCTGAGGGAGATTATCACGACACCCTTGTCTGGAATATGGGTACTCCCTAAGTTTGTGACCCAAGTCACCATACCCAAAACAACCATTCTTCTAACCCCAACACTCAACCGAGTGGGTCCTGCCACACTTAGGACACGGAGGATAATTTGGCATACTGCCAACACTGTACTGAGACCTAGATACATATAAATGATTACCTTTCTCCTACCTACCCCTAGTCATGGGAGCACTAACTGACGATGGTGCTGGCGCTGAAGAACGGTCCTAAAACTGAGGGCGGCTCCCTCCATATGACCTAGTCTGACCCTGTTCGTGCTGCTCGAACGTAGCTCTCTTATTCACTCTCATTCTATCTCTCTCCTTAATCTTATCTACTTCAATCTGTTGGGCATGAGTCATCAGCCTGGAAATATTCATATCACTATTTAGCATAGCAGACCTGTACTCCTTCACTACATAGCTAGACACTCCTGTCATAAACTTACTCATATTGGCCCAATTATCAAATACTAATTCAGGGGCATATTTGGCCAACTGATTGAATTTCAGACAGTACTCTCTAACAGTCATTGCGCCCTGTCGCAAGTTCATGAACTCTTCTACCTTTGCCTCTCTCATCTCTGAAGGGAAAAACTTATCCAGGAATGCATCCTAGTACTCCCACCAAGTCGTAGGGGTGGCACCCTCACCTCTACCTTTCCTCCCAGCAACCACCCAATCATAAGTAAGGTCTTTCAACCAATACGCTGCCTACTCTACACTATCTCCTCGAATACATGCATCACCCGAGTAATCTTTCGCACCTCCTCTAAAAATAACTATGGATCCTCATCTGACTTGGACCCATAAAATTCTGGTGGACTCATTAGCACAAAGTCATGAATCCTCGTAGTAGCTGAATCACCTCCCTGCTGCTATGGAGTCGGGGCCAGATTGGCCTAAACATTCATGGCAACAGCTTGGGCCAGCGCCTGAAAGGCTGCCCAAAATTCAGCATGGGACACATTCTCATTCAATGGGCCAGCAGGTTGGAGTTGCTGACCATCGTTATTTTTTCTATCTCAACGTGGAGACATATTTATGAAAGAGGAGAGCACGGATTAATAGCAGATAGCGAGACACTTTAAGCATGATAGACTTCTGAAAGAAAGAATCATACTTTTTCCTAAAATGTCTCGTAGCCTCTTGCTCATAGATGTGGTGCGCTACACACCAATGATCAAGACTCTATTGAACACGGCTTGTCAGACTCCCTAGGACTCATATAACCTTTGGCTCTGATAGCAAGTTTGTAACGCCCCAGAAATGGGTCCCGAGGCATCACACGGTGCTTAAGGGTACAAATAACCTCAAGCTAACCCTTTGAGCCGTATTTACATCATTCTTCACTTATCAACTGGATTACAACAAACAAACCTCAAAATATTCTCCATGATATCATAAATAAAGACAAAAATATTGTGGAAAGTAACAAAATACTATGTCTCATGACAACTCCAAACATCTAGTCTAGTCTAACAAGCCTCTAAAAGTCAACAACATTAGAGAGCCATTGGGATATACCCCAACTGACTCATACTCAGTATCAAAAGTACTTCATCCAACGAAATAGAAATCTGAAAGTCACATCCTCGGATCATGAGGACTCACCACAACAGATGATGTAGAACAGCGTGCCCGAAAAGTCACTATCGAGCCTGGGACTGAGCCTGAAACTACATTCCAAGAAAATGTAGCCCACATCCAGAGATATCAGTCAGTACCATAGAAATGGACCGAGCATATGGGGTGCATGCAAATCTAAAAATCAATATCATAAGCATTTATAGAAGACATGCATAATGTAATGAAAGACTCACATTGCTCGAATAAGATCTCTGTAATCATTAAAAAGTGTAAAAAAATATGTGAGTCATGATATAAATTCTCAATCACTTTCCAATTCATTATATGATTAAACCTTATAATAAAATCCCTCTTGGATAATATAAAATCATTAAATCTTTTCAAAACTGATAGCTTTCACAACTTAACATTCAAATCATTTCACTTTTCATCTCAGACATAAGAATACACACACACACTGGGAGCCTCTTACAACCGACATAAACCATGTGAGCTACATGGAGTCCAGCGTCCAACCCACGTTGGGGAGAGCTGTCCTATCCTTGCCATTGGAGTAGGACTTTAACCTTTGGTTCACTAGTGATCACTATATCAAGCAACTTCAGGCTCACATCCTACGGAGGCACGTAGTTCTAGGTAAGTACCAATCACATCTATACCTGCCACTCGATGCTAAAGACCTCTCCCGAACTTTTCTCAGATCATTTCAAAAGAAAACCCACAACAGCACAATTCAGCAATTCATAGCGGGAGCGTTATGCTACCCTTTTTTCATAATAAAATCAACATTTGTATTTCTTTTCTCATTCGAGTTAAAAAATAACTCTTTCAAGACCAAAAGGTCAAATCATTCAAATATCAAGGTGTGTATAACATATTACTTCACCAAAGATCATAATCTCAAAGAGGGTTTAAATCTCATATATCAATACTTGAGCAAAATTCTTCAAGATTTGTACTTTATGTAGCAACCATATATAGTTCATACAAAGTCTGAAATTTTAACTTTAAACATGATATTATCATCAAAGTTCATGGTATTCAACTTCAAGGAATCAAAATATCATAGTTTCTTGAACAAAATATAATATATAAGTTTCCATCTCAAATTCATAGTAAAGCCTATAAAATCATGTATATTTGTAAACGTAAACGTCAATTTGGGCACAAGAACAAAAGAAGACTCTTGTTGAAAACCCTGCATACCTTTATGGTAATGGTTTTGTTAAAAGATTAGACCCTCAATGTTGATTGTGCAACCCTAGTTGTTTTTCTCGTTTAGTGCTCTTGGATGATGAACTTAGACTGATAGTAGGGTTATGATGTGTTTACGAGTAGTTAAATTCATAGGGTTATGTTTAGGGTCATGTAAGGAATGTTAAAAGGTTTATTTATCCTTGAAATAATGCAAAAACAGAGTGTTTAAGTCACTTGAAACCAATACATAGGCACTGCATATGCTATCTCCTATGTTTACATAGGTGCCGCATATGCTATCGCCTATGTTTACATAGGCGCCGCATATGCTATCGCTTATGTTTACATAGGTGCCGCATATGCTATTGCATATGCTTTCCAGTGGCCATATGCGATTGGTTAGGCGACGACTCTACTTCGCAAAGCCATAACTCCTAGCTCGGGTGTCGGATTTTGATGAAATTGGTATCGTTAGAAAGCTCATTCAATTCTCTATAATTTTGTGGGTAGAAATATACAAGGTATATTTATTAAGTTATAATAATTCAAAGATTACCCTTGCAAATTCAAACACTAAAACTTGATGGATTTCGAAACTCTTAGCTTGTACAACCTTAAGTGACTCATATAACCACACTTAACACATCATAAGCTCTCTTATAACTAAGGCACTCTTGGTGATTTAGGTGCCCAAATATGGTTTACAAAATTGGGTTTTTCACCTGTACGAACAACGATTTGTTTTCCAGCTTAGGAAGTGTGGGGCATTACAATATCTCCCCCTTGGAGACATTTGTCCTCGAATGACGCTGGGAATATTAAGAATAAAGAGAAAATAAAGGGTGCACAGCTGACGCAACTTGCTAATCTTTCCTCTACTTCATTCTACATTTCGGACACAATAAAAAGTGCATGACTCATGAAATCACAGCTGAATAGCATACAATAACTGCTGAACTACTGCAATTCGGCTTATAAAAGGAATGATTTAGGGAAGAATGGTACCTTCAGCTTGATCGAAGCTTATGGAAAATAGATGGGGGTACTTGGATCACATGTCTGCCTCAACTTCCCAAGTTGCACCCTCAACAGATTGGTTTTGCCACAACACCTTCACCAAGGGAACTTCTTTGTAACTAAGTCTTTGGACTTGGTGATCTAAAATCTCAACAGGAACTTCCTCATAAGAAAGACTATCTTATACATCAGGGTTTTCTGAAGGATCTATAACAATACAATAACCAACGGGTTCCTAAGCATGGATACATGGAAGATGGAGTGAACGGAAGATAACTCTGAAGGAAACACAACCTCATACGCTACCTTACCAACACGGCTAAGAACTCTGTAGGGGCCAACATAATGGGGACTAAGTTTCCCTTTCTTCCCGAATATCTTTACTCCCTTCATGGGTGAAATCTTTAAATACACCAAGTCACCAACTATAAATTTAAGGTCTCTTCTCCTTACATCACTATACGACTTCTGATGACTTTGTGCAGTTTTTAATCTTTCTCTAATCACTTTGACTTTTTACATAGCTTCAAAGATCAAATCAGGACCACTCATGGCTGCTTCACCCACTTCAAACCAACCAATGGGTGACCTACATTTCCTTCCATACAAAGCCTCAAATGGAGCCATGCCAATGCTAGAGTGAAACTGTTATTGTATGAAAACTCTATCAATGGTAAGTGCTCATCCCAACTACCCTTAAAGTCAAGAGCACATGCTCTCAATATATCCTCTAAGGTATGGATGGTCCTCTCAGCCTGACTATCTGTCTGCGGATGGAAAACAGAAATCAAATGCACTTGGGTACCAAGACCCTTCTGAAAAGCTCTCTAAAACTGCGAAGTGAACTGAGTACCACTATCTAAAATGATAGACAAAGGAACTCCATGCAATTTGACTAATTATCGGATGTACAATCTAGCGTAATCCTCAGTAGTATAAGAAGTATGCACAGGCAAGAAGTGTACAGATTTAGTCAATCTATTCACAACAACCCAAATAGAATCATGATGGCATCGGGAAAGAGGTAAACCAGTCACAAAATCTATGTTTATCTCTTCCCACTTCCAAGTAGGAATATCAAACTCCTGCATCATACCACTAGGTCTTTAATGTTCCACCTTAACCTGTTGGCATGTTGTATACTTACCCACAAATGCTACTATATCCTTCTTCATGCGACTCCACCAACAGATTTCCTATAAGTTGCGGTACATCTTGGTGGCACCAGGATGAGTAGAATATCTCACACCATGTGCTTTAATCATAATTCTCTATCTCAAATCCTCGACATTCGGAACACATAATCTATCCTGTAATCTCAACACACCATCTCCCCCTTAGGAGAAAACCTCCACTTTTTGGTCCTTGACTGATTCCTTCAGTCTGATCAAGCTAGCATCTAAGTCTTGCTTCTCTTTCACTTTCGAAACCAAGGAGGATTTGGAACTACTCTAAACCTCTATACTACCTTCAGCAGAATCAAACAACCTAACCCCCAGTTTAGCCAGACGATGCACGTCATGAGCCAACTCTTTCTTACCTTCTCCAACATGCAAAACACTACCCATACACACCCTACTAAGGGCATCTACCACTACATTGGCCTTCCCCGAATGATACAACACGCTGATATCATAGTCTTTTAACAACTCTAACCATCATCTCTGCCTAAGGTTCAACTCTCTCTAGGTAAATACATATAGCAAAC
>NC_061115.1:147520251-147535158 GCF_002878395.1 Capsicum annuum | reverse complement strand
TCTCTGCCTAAGGTTCAACTCTCTCTAGGTAAATACATATAGCAAACTCTTATGATCAGTGAAAACATCAACGTGAACACCATACAAGTAGTGTCTCCAGATCTTTAGAGCAAACACAATAGCAGCTAACTCAAGATCATGGGTGGGGTAATTCTTCTTATGGGGTTCCAACTGTCTAGAACCATAAGCTATCACCTTACCCTTCTGCATTAATACACAACCCAAACAAACTCTAGAAGCATCATAATATACCATAAAACTATCAACACCATCAGGCAGAGTCAAAACAGGGGTTGTAGTGAGTCGAGTCTTCAATTCCTGAAAACTCTTCTCACAAGAATCGGACCATAAGAATTTCACTTTCTTTTGGGTCAACCTTGTCATAGGGGATGATGCTATAGAGGAGAAACCTTTAAAAAAATAGTGGTAATAGCCAGCTAGACCTAAGAAACTTTGAATGTCAGTCGGAGAGATAGGTTTAGGCTAGTTTCTAACAGCTTTGATCTTTTGGTGATCCACTCCAATACCCTCGAAAGAAATAATATGAACCAGAAAAGCAACTGATCTTAACCAGAACTCACACTTGCTGAATTTGGCAAACAATTGATAATTTCTTAGGGTTTTCAAGACAATCTGGAGGTGATCTGCATGCCCATTCTCACTACAATATTAGACTAGAATATTGTCTATGTATATGATAACAAACATATCAAGGTATGATCTGAACACTTGATTCATGAGGTCCATGAAAGTTGCTGGGGCATTTGTTAACCCGAAGGACATAACAAGAAACTCAAAATGACCATAGCGAGTTTGGAATGCTGTTTTCAGGATGTCACACTCCCTAACTTTGAGTTGATGATAGCCGGAAAGAAGGTCTATCTTTGAGAAGTGACTTGCACCTTGCAACTGGTCAAACAAATCGTCTATTCTCGGAAGGAGATACTTATTTTTGATAGTGACTTTATTGAACTGGCGATAGTCAATACACATATACAAAGAACCATCTTTCTTCCTCACAAACAACACAGGAGCACCCCAAGAAGAAACTCTGGACCTTATGAAATCCTTATCTAACAGATCTTTGAGTTACTCTTTCAACTCCTTAAGTTCTGCAGGTGCCATACGGTAAGGAGGAATAGAAATAGGCTGAGTATTGGAAAGAAGATCAATCCTAAACTCTATCTCTCTATTAGGAGGTATCCCTGAGAGATCTTCCAAAAAGACATCAGTAAACTTATTGACAATGCTAACTGACTGGAGAGTTGGAGTCTCAGACTTAGTGTCCTTGACTTTAACCAAAAGATAGATGCACCTCTTGGAAATAAGTTTTCTAGCTTTAATATATGAGATAAAATGACTCTTAGGAGATACAGAGCTCCTAGACCACTCAAACACAGGTTCATCAGGAAACTGAAACTTGACCACTCGGGTACTACAATCTATAGAGGCATAACAAGAATAAAGCCAGTCCATACCTAGAATAACATCAAAATCCACCATGTCTAAATCAATCAGATTAGCAAATATGACTCTATAAAGGACTGTAACAGGACACTTTTTATACACTTTCTAGAAAATAATCAAATCACCCACTAGGGTGGAAACTAAGATAGCTTAGGAATATTTTCGGGACTCATTTCAAAATTCACAGCAATCAGAGGTATAACATATGAAAAACTGGACCCAGGGTCCAACAAAGCAAAGACATCAAACTGAAGTATACTGAGCATACTAGTAACAACATCGGAAGAGTCCTCTTGCTCCTGGACAAAAGGCAAAGCATAAAAATCTATTCTGGCGTTGACCGCCAGTAGTGCTAGAAGAGGTGCCCTAAGCTGGGGCTAGGCGAGTCACCTGAACTGGAGTACTAGCAGTCTGAGTCTGAGTCTGAGGGCGATTATCATGCGCCCTTGTCTGGCATATGGGAACTCCTTAAGTTTGTGACCCAAGTCACCACACCCAAAACAACCTTTCTTCTCACCCCAACACTCACCTGGGTGGGTCCTACCACACTTAGGACACATCATGGATAAAACCTTTAACTAGACAAAATTACCAATTTCAAAATCAAGCTCCCTTCCCTTCATATATTTATAAGATTTCTGACAACTCTGAGCAATTTTAAGACTTTCCTTAATCAGTTGAACTTTTCCATCACCTTATGCACAAAATTTGGCCTATCAAAGTAGATTCACTAACCTTAAATCAATAAATAAGAGATCCACACCTCTTACGATAAATTTCTTCAAATGAGGCCATTTGAATGCTACAGTGGTAACTGTTATTATAAGAAAACTCAATTAAAGAAAAATGATCATCTGAACTACCCTTGAAATCAGTCACACATGATCTCAACATGTTTTCTAATGTATGAATGGTCCTCTCTGCTTGACCATCCGTTTGTGGGTAAAAAGTTGTATTGAGATGAACACTAGTACTAAGACCCTTCTAAAAAGTCTTCCAAAATTGAGAGGTAAAATAGGTACCTATATCTGATATAATAGTAAGGGAACTACATGCAATTTCAACATTTCCATGAGATAGAGTTTAACATAATCTTCAATCAAATCTAAAATGTGAACTGGTAAGAAGTGGGCTGACTAAGTCATTCAGTCCCTGATAACCCAAATAGAATCATGCTATCAATAAGTATGAGACATCCCTGTAATAAAGTCCATAATTACCACTTCTTAATTCTAAGTAGGAATATTAAATTCTTGATTCTCAATCTTTACCTTCTGCTAATTTGGACAATTAGCTATGAATTCCCCAATACCCTTTTTCATGCCATTCCACCAATAGACTTTTTACAAATTATGGTACATCTTTGTGTCTCCTAAGTTAATAGAATACTGAGAACTGTAAGATTCTGCTAACATCCGCTATCCTAAGTCATCCATATTTGGAACACATAATTTACCTTGACAGTGTAGATAACCATCTCTCATCCAGGAGAACCTTAAACTTCTGATTCTGAACAACCTCTTTCAGCTTATGAAAAATAGGATCACTATCTTGCTTTTTCTTTACCTCAGCAACTAATGAAGATTCCGAACCATTCAAAACCTAAACTTTACCTTTGGATGAATCAACCAATTGAACTCCCAACCTATAAATATAATGAACCCCACGAACTAACTATTTTTTCTCATCCTTTATGTGAGCAATACTTCCCATAGAAAATCTACTCAGGGCGTCAGCCATAACATTAGCCTTACCTTGGTGGTACAAGATGCTCATATCATAATCTTTCAACAACTTTACCCACTTATTTTGATGAAGATTTAGATTTTTTTGGCTGAGCATATACCAAAGACTCTTTTGGTCAGTGAATACCTTAACATAGACCCCATGTATATAATGCCACCAAATATTTAAGTCAAAATAACTGCTACCAACTTAAAATTATGAGTTGGGTGATTCTTTTTATGAGGCTTGAGTTGTTTAGAGGAATATGATATAACCTTGCCCCACTGCATCAACACATAACCAAGGCTAAATATAAAAGCATCATAATAAACCACAAAACTATCTGAGCCCTCTAAGACTAACTCTAAAAGCATCATAATAAATCACAAAACTATCTGAGCCCTCTACTAGAGTCAAAATTGGAGTGGAGGTGAGTCAAGTCTTTAACTCTTGAAAACTCTTCTTGCAAAAATTAGACCACTAGAATTTGACTTTATTTTGAGTCAGTATGGACATGGGAGAATCAATAGAGGAAAATCCTTTAATAAAACATCGGTACTAATCAGCTAAACCTATGAAACTCTTGATATCTGATGGAAATCAGGTCTAGGCAAGTTCCTTACTGCTTTGGTATTCTGTGGATCAACTCAAATGCCTTCACCTGAAATTATATGAACAATGAATGCTACTGATTTTAACCAAAATTCCCAAAGCTGAACTTAGAAAATAGTTGGCAATCTTTAAGAGTTTGGAACACAAATCTAAAATGATCTACATATTCACCCTCACTCTTAGAGTAAATGAGGATATTATCTATCAAGACAATAATGAATATGTCCAAGTACAACTTAAATACCCTATTTATCAAGTCCATAAAGGTTGCAAGAGTATTTGTTAGTCCAAAAGACATAACTATAAATTTAAAGTAACCTTATCAAGTTCCAAAGGTTATCTTTAAAAGGTCACATTCTCTAACTCTGACCTAGTAATAGCCAGATCTAAGGTCTATCTTAGAGAAACAATTATAACCCTAAAGTTGGTCAAACAAGTGATCAATCCTAGGGATGGAATACTTATTCTTGACTATGACCTTCTTTAAATTATAATAGTCAATGTATATTCTGAGAGAATTATATTTCTTGCACACGAAAAGAACTGGTGCACCCTACGGAGAGACACTAGGCTTGATAAAATATTTTTCTAAGAAATGATTCAATTATTTATTCAATTCCCTAAGCTTGACTACAAATATTCTATAGGGTTGAATTGAGATTGGTTGGGTATCTGGAAGGATATTTATTCCAAGTCTATTTCCATTCGAGAGGAACTTTGAAATGCTAGCCTTCTGTTAGCACATTTAAGACTTTTAAATTGGAATAATTGTAAGTTCTTTAGTAACTATCCTTTTTTTATGGTATTTCATGTTATTTTGTAGAAAAGTCAAGATGCATAAACATATAGGAAAGCTACTTTGAGAAGGATGATTTTTGGTGAAAGATACAAGAAATTAAGTTTTGAAGATTTCATTCGATGACATGGTCTGATAAGCTATCAGATCTGTGATAAACTATCAAAATATATTCTCACACATAGGCAGAGAACAAGAAAGGTGAAGCATTTCTGACGACATTTTCTGATAAGTCATCAACTTTCTGATAAGCAATCAGGACTTATCGTCAGCCAAAGGCAACAAACATGGAATTTAAAGAGGAGTTAATGACATTTTTTGATAAGTCGTCAACTTCTTGATAAGCCATCAGGACTTATCGTCAGCCTAAGGAAGCAAACATAGAATTTGAAGAGGACTTGATGACATTTTCTGATAAGTTATTCAACTCCTGATAAGTCGTCACACATATCGTTAGATTTGTGATAAGTCATCACAAATATCGTTATCTAAAGGAGCAAAAATTTGAAATTTTAGTTTCGTATTTCCTTTAAGTTACAGATATAAATAGCAACTTTTAGGGTTTCATTCAGCATCTAGAACTTATTCCAAAGGTGATGTTGCCTCTTTTTAGGCATCTGAACTCAGAATTCAATTTTCAACTCTGTGATTGGGTTTTGGGAACTTTTCTTGAACTTGGAAGAGAATCAACTTTAGAATTCATCTTTTGTAAGTTTAATTTCTCTAAATGAGGAATACAATTGTTGCTATCTCTTTCTTTCTCATATGGAACTAAAACCCATAACTAAGGTCGTGGGATCTATGATTATTCCTTCATAGATTTAATAGTTGGTTGGGGTTTGAGTGATTGTGGGAACATCTTGATAATTACTTTGCAATGATTGTTTTCTATTGGTTGCAAACAATAGATCTAGCCTTATGTTTGCATGGTCGAACTGAGAAATAAACTAAAGATAGTGAATTATCAATGAGGATTTGGGAAGGTTAATCTTCCATCTAATGATTAATGATGTAACAAGATTAATCAACTCGAGATAAAATTAGTATGAATAGAAGGTTTTTCTAAGTTCGAGAGAATTAGGGAGAACAACATCTAGGTAGGTTGAGAAACACTTATATGGACTGTTAATATTGATAATTTGGTGTTTTCCATAAGTCACAAGAATCTAGTACTATAACTATTATTCAATGAGGGGTTGGTAATCATAGTGATCACAACCTTAGTTTATCTCTATCATTGATTTGAACCATTGAAATTTTAGCTTTGAGTTCTGAAGAAAGTAGAAACTTTAATCATCATTCGATTGATAGAACCCCTAATTAAAGAAAACCATTATCTATCAGTCATTTTAATCAAAAATAGACTTAATTGACACCTTATTCCTTGTGGGATTTGACCCCAACCTAGTTGGGTTATATATTTGATAACGACCGCTTACTCTCTCGTAAGAGCGGTGTAATTTGGGTGTATCAAATTTTAGCACCATTGCTAGGGAATCTGGTTTAAAATTGAGTATATATGTGATAATTAACTCATAGTAAGTTTCCTGGTTTTACTTTTATTTGTTGTTCTTGTTCTCTACAGGGTAGTTAGTATGTATGCCAAGTACACAGAGTTCAGGTGAACCATTATTACCAGTACATCTGGAACCTCAGTTAATGGGTAGAATGGTAGACCTACAGGAAGTAGGAAGACTAGCCGCCTTGGCTAGTGCTCAGTTAAATCAATGTAATGTAGATAATCCAGGTCCGGTACCAAATCCAGATCAAGAGAACCTGGGAGATGATGATTTGATTGACTCAGATAATAGGAGACGTGCAATGGGAGTAGTTGCACCTGTAAATGAAAATCGTTCATTCAGAGAAAGACTAGACCGTTAAGTTGTGCATTTTGATATTGACAATGATGAGGATGATTTAGATAGAGCAGTAGCTACAGGGGAAATCATTCTACTACCACTAGCTCCTGGGGTGAAATTCAACATCACCACTACTATGATCCAGCTACTGAATTTGAAAGGACTCTTTGGTGTATTACCAAGTGATGATCCAAATCTATATTTGGTGAATTTCATTAATATTTGTAAGTCATTTGATAATAATAGAATAGGAAAAAATGCTATTCATTTGAGATTGTTCCCAATGTCTCTGGTTGGAGAGGCAACTACGTGGTTGAATGAGCTGACTCCTGATTCTATAATGAACTGGAAGTAATTGAAAGGAGCTTTCCTAGAAAGGTTCTTTCCACCCTCCAGAATATTACAGTTGAGAGATGATATCAGTAACTTTAGGTAATTGGCTAATAAAGCTTTGCATGAAACTTGGGCAAGGTTTAAAACGAAGTTGACTCAATGCCCAAACCATTAGATGACTAACTAACACTTGATAGAAATATTCTACAGAGCTTTGAACTCACTTATAAAGCTAATAGTGGATAATACTATAGAAGGAGCTTTTATGGAGCTCACTTTTACTTAGGCTATGGACATGTTAGAAAGAATGACTAAGATAAGTAGATTTTGGCATACCATAGATTCTGTGGTAGCAAGCAGTACTGGGTCTAGTGTAATATCAGTAGAGCAATGTAGGAGAGAAGAGGAGTGTGATCAAGATATGGCTCACATGAAAACCTAGATAGATCTGCTCACAAAATATTTGCTATTAGGGAATGTAGAAAATGTAAAAGCTGTAGAGTCCCATGGTAATGGAGCTAAATCAAACACCGAGGAAGAGGCTAACTACTTGCATAAATAAGGGAATTTTTGGACCGATGGTCAAGGAAACAAAGGTTGGAACCATTAAGAAGATTGGAAGAATAATAGCGATAGAAGTGGACTGTATGTACCTCCTGGAAGCCGTGATAATGCTTTCACCAGTTCAGGCAAAATATCCATGGAGGACATGATGGAGAAACTGTTAAAGGGAGTTGAGGTGACCAATTCTGGGGTGACTACTATGAAGAGTGACATATCTTCCATGAGTCAACTAGTAAATTTTCACTCAACTGCTATTAACAACTGGAATAGTAGATAAGCTAATTATTCGTAATATTCAACCAAAGACAGAATGGGACTCTACCAAGTGATACAGTTCAGAATCCAAGAACTGATGGATCATGTATGGCTATTACCACTAGGAGCGGTAAGATGTTATCTAGTCCAGGATTAGGGGCATCCTCTCATACTGATGCAGTCGAAATGGATTGAGGGATGGTTGATGAATCTTCAGTGGTGCCTGTGGAGATAGAAAGTTCGAAAAAGAAAAGTGCGGAAGTGGAACAACGACCTAATCTGAAGTATGTTAGTGATGTGAAGAAAAGTGTAAGAAATGGGGTAAAAGTTGCCCCAGTTGAAATCCCTAGGCCACCACCCCCAGTCCACAATAATTAAAAAAGAAAGAAGATGAAGGCAAGGTTAACAAATTCATGGCTATGTTGAAGCAATTGACAGTGAACATACCTTTAGTTGAAGCACTTGAGCAAATGCTAGGATATGCTAAATTTATGAAGGATCTTATGACGAAGAAAAGAGTAGTGAGCTATGAACTGATGGATAATCTCCATTATTACAGTGCTATTTCTACAAGGTCCTTGGTGCAAAAGAAGGAAGACCCAGGAGCATTCACTATTCCTTGTACAATTGGATCTCTGGAATTTTCTAAGGCCTTATGTGATCTGGGAGCGAGCATTAATCTAATGCCACTAGCTGTTTATAAAAAGTTGGGTTTGGGAGACCCCACACCCATAAACATGAGACTAGTTATGGAAGACAGGTCTGTGAAAAGGCTGATCGATATGCCACATTGTGTACTTATAAAGGTGGCTGATTTTATATTCCCTGCTGACTTTGTGATCCTTGATTATGAAGTAGACTTCAAAGTGCCCATAATTTTGGGTATACCATTCTTAGTAACGAGGAGAGTGTTAGTTAACATGGAGCTGAATAAGTTAAAGTTTAGGCTCAACGGGAAAAAAGTTAGTTTTGAGGTGCATCAATCCATGAAACAACAAAATAAAATGAGTGTCTTCTCGATGTTGATGTATTATATTAAGCTAGGAAAGATGCACCAGTAGGACAAGGGATGAAGCATTTTAAAGGTATCTTGATGAATTCTGAGTAGTCAAGATAACCTAGTCGTGTTGCAACACTAAATCAGGCACTTTTTGGGAGGCAACCCAAGGTATTTTATTATTTGTATTTGTATTATGTGATTGACATCAGATCTCTGCACCTATGGGGCCACAGGTATGTTTCTAACTCTCTTGTTTTAGTTTGACACATTGGGGTCAATGCATGATTTTACGTTAAGGGTGGGACTTCTTATGGGTGTTGATGTCCTCTTGGGGTATTTGTTGATGTGCCTCTTTTCCCCGGAGTCTTGTTCCTAGTAGAGCTGGTTTGTTTAGGCGTACTGTATTTTATTTTGTGATGTCTTTTGGTTAATTGGGAGAAAATTAAGTATATAGGATAATTGACATATTTTTTTTTGATTTTAGGGAATGATAAATACCTCTCCAATTGTCTATTTTGTAACTATGTGATGTGCATCTATATGCGACTACTGTAAATCTTTTTATGGCATTGGTATTAGGGACATGATAATCATTGCTAACAATTGAATGAATTGGATAGATAGTATCTTGTGATGTACCTTTGTGCCATGTGTTTGTGAGATACTACCTAGTTTCCATTGTGTGTCACATCTACAACTTGCCCGGTTGGTCTTGCCGTGGTTATAGGAGAGTGGTTAGGAAAGGATCATAGGACATTTTTGATATTAGTCAACTTTTAGCCTAAATAACCTTCCATATTTGAATAATATCCCTTGATCCTGATTTTGATCCTGAATGCCTATACTTTTTATTATTATGCCTATCACCTTCCCATTTGTATCACAATGAATCTGTTTTGGCCCTGTCCTCCTTGGGCATTATGCACTTTGAATTTGACAAATCACCTAAGTTGAGGGTGGCTATCATAGGGTTACGTGATGTAAAGTGAGTATGAAGAAGGGTAAAAAAAAGGTTTTAAAAAATGCAAGGTTGGGTGTGATAGAAAAAGAATAAGAAAAGAAAAATTGTGAAAAAGAGAAAATGAAATACTAAAGGACTGTATCCAGCCTGAATTTCTTCAATAAAGAAAGGGAGAAATAAGTTAAGGGTTTATAAGTGAGACCCTAAAAATAGTGTAGTTCCAAGGAGGGTTAGCCACTTTAAATATCCTTATTTATCATACCAACCCGAAGCCTACATTACAAGCTGAAGAAAAGTCCTATTGTGATCCTAGCTTAACTATCTGAAAGTCTCGGTGATGAAAATAAGGGAAAGCTTATGGTATTTGACATACATTGACTGAAACTTCTTTCTGAGAGTGATTATCTCTTGACCGTCCCTTCATTTACATGCTTGATTTCATATATGAGTGAAGAGGAATTTTGTTGTTGTAAGGGTACATCGGTTGCATTGCTAGCTGCTTAGTTGTTTGGGTAGTATAACTTGTGCATATGCATGGTTATTGTTGCTAATTTGATGCCATATCTTGATTTCTTTATGTCATATTGTTGATCTTCATTGATATACATAGTTGGGTTTAGAGTGATTGAACATGGAGAGGGTAATGTGCGTTGTGCTAAAATTGATAATCATCTGTTATAGGTATCTTATGTTTCTCTTAGTTAAGCATCGTAGTATGGTGTTATGTAGTTTCTTGAGGACAAACAATTATTTAAATTTGAGGGTGTTGATATGCTGCCTTCTGTTAGCACATTTAAGACTTTTAACTTGGAATAATTGTAAGTTCTTAAGTAACTATCGTTGTTTTTCGATGGTATTTCATGTGATTTTGTAGGAAAGTCAAGATGCATGAACATATAGGAAAGCTACGTTGAGAAGGATGATTTTTGGTGAAAGATGCAAGAAATTAAGTTTTGAAAATTTCATCTGATGACTTGGTCTGATAAGCTATCATATCTGTGATAGGCTATCAGAATATGTCGTCACACATAGGCAGAGAACAAGAAAAGTGAAGCATTTCTGACGACATTTTCTGATAAGTCGTCAACTTCCTGATAAGCTGTCAGGACTTGTCATCAGCCGAAGGCAGCAAACATAGAATTTGAAGAGGAGTTGATGAGATTTTCCGATAAGTCATCACATATATCGTCACACATGTTGTCAGATTTATGATAAGTCATCACAAAGGTCATCATCTAAAGGAGTGAAAATCTGAATTTTTAGTTTCGAATTTCCTTTAAGTTACAGATATAAATAGCAGATTTTTGGGTTTCATTCAACATCTGGAACTGATTCCAAATGTGAAGTCACCTCTCTTTGGGCGTCTGAACTCAGAATTCAATTTTTAACTATGTGATTGGGTTTTGGGAACTTTTTATTGAACTTGGAAGAGAATCAGCTTCAAACTTCATATTTTGTAAGTTTAATTTCTATAAATGAAGAATACAATTGTTTCTATCTCTTTCTTTCTCATGTGGAACTTAAACCTATAACTAGGGTTGTGGGATCTATGATTTTTCCTTCATGGATTTAATAGTTGGTTAGGGTTTCAATAATTGTGGGAACATCTTGATAATTTCTTTGCAATGCTTGTTTTCTATTAGTTGCAAACAATAGATCTTGGCTTATGTTTTCTTGCTCGAACTGAGAAATAAACTAAAGGTAGGGAATTATCAATGAGGATTTGGGAAGGGTAATTTTCCATCTAATGAATAATGTTGTAACAAGATTAATCAACTCGAGATAAAATCAGTGTGAATAAAAGGTTTTCCTAAGTTCAAGAGAATTAGGGAGCACAATATCTAGGTAGGTTGAGAAACACTTATATGGACTGTCAACACTGATAATTTGGTGTTTCCCACAAGTCACAAGAATCCAGTATTACAACTATCAATCAGTGAGGGTTTGATAATCATAGTGATCACAACTCTAGTTTCTCTCTATCAATGATTTGAACCATTGAAATTTTAGCTTTGAGTTTGAAGCAAGTAGAAACTTTAATCATCATTTTATTGATATGTAATGCACCAAAAATAGGTCCCGGAGCGTCACATGGTGCTTCGGGTTACGAGTAACCCCAAGCTAACCCTTTGAGCCATTTTTATTCAGTTCAACATGAATCAACGGGGTTTCCATAAATAACTCTCAAATATCAATAGACTAATCATCATCCAAGAATAAAAGAATTTTAGAAAGATAACAAAATACGACTTATTAGTCAACTCCTAACATCTATACTAGTCTGACAAGCCTCTAAGAAAATCAATAAAACCAGCAAGCCATTGAGACATGCCCCAACTGACTTATCCTCAGTTATCAAATGTAAACAATTCCATGAAACCAACATAAGACATCACGTCCTCAAAACATGAGGACTCACCATGACAAAGGATGTAGAACAGTGTGCTCGAAGAATCACTGTCGAACCTGTAACTGAGCACCTGAACTTACATTCCGAGAAAATGCAGCCCATATCCAAAGATATGGGTCAGTACCATGGAAAAGAACCGCGTATATTGGGGTGTTGCAGTTTTATAAACATCATCATTATAAATATTTATAAGAAATATGTAGGATGTATGAAAGACTCACACAGCTCGAAGAAAATCATAATAATCATAAGAGGATGAAATAAGTACAATAACACATGTGAGTCATCATATAATTTGTCAATAACTTTCAGTTCATCAAGAATATCAATTCTCATAATGTAAATATCATTTAAATCTTTCGAAAGAATAACTTTCAAAATTCCACTTTCAAATCACTTCACCATTCACCATAGACACAAGGAAACACACACACACTGGGAGATCCTATGACCGACATAAATCATGTGAGCAACATGGAGTCCAACGTACAATCGACGTTGGGGAGAGCCGTCCTATCCTTTCCATCGGAGTAGGACTATCAATATCAAATCCATACAAGCTAGTGATCACTATATAAATCAGCCTTAGGCTCACTCCGATGGGGGCACGTAGTTCTAGGGAAGTAAGGTCGCTTTATACCACACACTCGGTGCTAAAGATTTCTCCCAGACTCAGCTCAGATCATTTCAAAGACAATCCACAATAAAATAATTTCAGTAATATATAAATATACATCCGAAGTCATCATGCTTCCCATCTATCAAAATCAACCACGTTGTGGATTTCTTTCACACTCGAGTTCAAAACAACTCCGTTAAGATCAAAAGGTCAAGTCATTCAAAATATCTCAAATATTCAACATCAACGTGCTTATAACACACACTTTCGCAAAAAAACACAATTTCCAATGGGGATTCACAACCCAAATATCAAAATCATGATAAATATCATTCAAGATTCATGCTTTATATCTCCGCACACGTAAATTCATCTTTCAAAATCATAAACATCAAGATTTCATAATAATCATCATAAGAATAAGGGTTTATGCTTCAAATTTGTAAAAATCAAATAAAAATCATGCCTTTGTAAAGAAAATTACTTTTGGGCACAAGAATGAAAGAGAGTTCTTATTGAAAAACACCACATACCTTGAATAATGATCTTCAGATCGATACTCATTTTGAGATGTTAATCGTGCCTTTGAATGATGGTTCTTGGAGTTCTTGAAATAGGAACTTGGAGTCTTGAATAAATTTGCAGAATTAATGGTGAACTTTGGAAGTTCTTGAAGTTCTTGAACTAGGAACTTGGAATCTTGAATAAATTTGCAGAATTAATGGTGAACTTTAGAGGTTCTTGAAGTTGGATGTAGGAGCTTAGGGTTTTCTTTTTGAGGAAATTTGAGGAAATATAACATATAATGCTTCTAATAGGCTTTAATATAGGGTTTGGATGGATTTTAGGTGAGGGGGAATGACCAAAACGCCCCTAAATATCGAATAATTCTCGAATGTATCCTTTGGTGGACTGTTTTGATAGTATGAAGTAGATCAACCATAAATTTTTGCTCCGATAGACAAATTGGATGAAACAGATTTCATTGGAAAGAGGACACTCAGATCTTTCCATTGATTTACAGTAGATCACCCAAATCATTATGTACAAGGAGTTATGATCATTTAAAGTTGTAGAAAAAATACACTAGGCCTCAGTACTTTTTCCTGCACGTTTTACTGTTCACTACTATTCATGGTTCGATTGAAATGTTCATAACTCATCGCTCGGGTGTTCGTTTTGGATGATCCATATATCTTTGGAAATCTTATTCGATACTCTACGAAATGGTGGGTCATAATCTAAGACATTTCGTATGGAAAATTTATAATTCATTCTAAAAGATAGAATCCAACACGTTTATGCACAAAATTTCAATGAAAAATTTCTCGGGGTATTACATCACCCCCCCTTGGAAACATTCATCCTCGAATGTTGCTAGACATGCCAAGATTAGATAGGGAATAGGGCATACAGCTGAAACCATTCGTTAGACTCATCAACACATCATCTCTCACTCCAAATGCAACATAGAATGGATAAATTCAAGAAACTATTGCTGAACACATAATAAATGACAGCTGTACTGCTACAACTTTTAATCAAAAATGCATGATTTTGGAAACAACGGTACCTTCGACTTGATTGGAGTTTGCGGAAAATAGGTGCGGGTATTTGGATCGCATATCCGCCTCATCTTTCCAAGTTGCACCCTCAACAGATTGGTTTCGCCATAACACCTTGACCAAGGGAACTTTTTTGTTCCTTAGTCTTCGGATACTGAAATCAAGAATCTCAACAGGAATCTCATCAAAAGAAAAATATTCTTGAATGTCAATACTCATAGGGGAATCCACTACCACAGCATCACTAATATGCTTTCTAAGCATGGAGACATGGAATATTGGATGAACAGAGGACAACTTAGAAGGAAACTCGACCTCATAAGCTACCTTACCAACACGGCTAAGAATTTTGTAAGGACTAACCTAACGGGGATTAAGCTTCCCCTTCTTTCCGAATCTCTTCACCCCCTTCATGGGTGAAATTTTCATATACACTAGGTCACCAACTTCAAACTCAAGGTCTCTCCTTCTAACATCTGCATATGAGTTCTGACGAATCTGCGCAGTTTTCAACCTTTCCCTAATCAACTTAACTTTTTCCATAGCCTCAAATACCGAATCAGGACCACTCACAGCTGCTTCAACCACCTCAAACCAAACTATGGATGATCTACACTTCCTCTTATATAAGGCTTCAAACGGAGCCATGCCAATACTAGAGTGGAAACTGTTATTGTAAGCAAACTCTATCAATGGTAAGTGATCATCCCAACTTCCCTGAAAGTCAAGTGCACAAGCTCT
>NC_061115.1:147509203-147517251 GCF_002878395.1 Capsicum annuum | reverse complement strand
TTTCAACACCACTTCCTCTTTCTTCTCTTTTTCCTTCTCCAAAGCATTAGTAGAACTATTCAGCTTCTCTGGCTCTACTGGGTTATTTTATTCAGATTCACTTACAACTACCTCACCATCTACAGATTTGCCCACTGAAGGGCTAGATAAGATCTTACCACTCCTAGTGGTAATTGCCATGCATGAGTAATCATTCCATGGGTTCTGCACAATATCTCTTAGTAACATTTCACTCTTTCTCTGGTTGACTGTAGTAGAAAGTTTGCTCATCTGCTGCTCTAACTATTTAATTACTATAGAATGTGTGTGCACCAACTGATTGACGGATGTTAGATAAGTCTTCATGGCATTCACACCAGAGTTAGTGGCCTAAACTTCCTTCAATATCTTCTCCATCATGTCCTCCATGGACATCTTTCCAGAGCTAGTTGCAGCAGCTTCCCAATTTCCAGGAGGAACGTATAAACCACTCTTGTCATTACTGCTTCTCCAGTTCCTTGCTCCCTGTCTTTGTAACCAGGCTTGTCATAAATGTTCCGACGTTGATTCCCTTTTCTAGCGTCTCAAAAGCCCCTTGATTATTAGCATAATTTTCTACTTTTTTTAGTTCCACATTAACTCGGTCTTAAGACGTCACAGCTTTTACTTTTTCAATCTTCCCCAATAATAAGTACTTGGTGAGCAGGTCCATTTGAGTCTTTAAATGGTCCATGTCTTGATCCTACTCCTTATCTCTCCTACTTTATTCAATAGACAAACAAATAGAAACAGTGGGGCTTGCTACCACAGACACGTTGGTATGCCAAGCCCGACTCTGTTTGGTCATCCTATTCAGTATATCTGAGGCATCTTTAAAAGAACGGTCAACGAACAAACCACATGCATAATTATATATAGTTGGCTTTGTAACAAAGTTAAGAGCCCTATACAAAGTCTCCATCAAATCTATGTTTGTCATGTGGGGTTCGAACACTGTGTCAGCTTCTTCTTGACCCTCTCCCAAGTTTTATGCAAAGCTTCAATCGGGAGTTACCTAAAGTTGTTGATCTCATCACTCAACATTACCCTCCTGGAAGGCGAAAAGAACCTTTCTAGGAAAGCTCCTTTCAACTGCCTCGATTTGGTCATAGAATCAGGTGTCAGCTCATTCAGCCACAATGTAGCCTCCCCAGACAGAGACAACGTAAGCAACCTCAACCGGATATCATTTTAGCCCACTCCTGGGTTATCAAAAGATTTGAAAATGGTGACAAAATTCACCAGATGCATGTTGGGGTCATCCCCAGGAAGGCCACCAAACAATCCCTTCAGATTTAGGAGTTGAATCATAGTACTTTTTATGTTGAATTTTGTACCAGGTGCCAACGGTGGAGGAATGATAGCACCTGTTGCACCTACTCTATCCATTCCTTTATCATCATCATCAACCTCGTATTGGACAAGCTGTTGACCATACCTTTCTCTGACTTTATGATTTCTATTAAAGTTTCATTGCACTGGTGCAATAATTTTCTCTGCTCGCCTTGGGTTTTGAGGATTCAGTATTTCCTCATCACCCAAGTTTTCATCATTAGGGTTCGGATAACTTACTTTTTGACCCTCATTATGAATATTCACCTGAGCCCTACCCTAGGATGCCAGTCTGTCAGCCTCTTGTTGTTCTGCCATTCTCCTAATCAGTTGTGGTTTCAGATTAATTGGTAATAATGATTCTCTAAAACTTCCTGTGTTTGGCATAAACTACAAGGATCCTAAAATTAAACAAAAACAATAAATATACATAAATCTAGGAAACTTAACTAACAGTCAATTAGCGCCTACAAACTTTCTGTTTACGACCGTATTCACTGGCAAGCGTTATTTTTTATATTTTCTCTCTCTACTTGTAGACTTAACAACACAACTATTTGGAGAGATTATTATCAGTATTGGGGGATTTTTCCTTTGTGATCTAATCTATGATTCACTAGTTTTTATTCATCACTGTAAGTTTATATTTCAAATCATGAATTCAATTATGTATTTAGTTCTTTATGTCATTAGAGGCTAAACTCCATTAACTTGAATTATGGAATCTAGGGTTAGGTCTTGATAAGGTGCTAGGTATTCAAGATTCAATAGGTGGTAGATTTTCTTGATAATTTTGATGCTTTAATTAACGTTTGTTGGTTGTAAATAGTGTACACACCTGCTTTGATTTGTTTGAGAAATAAATCAAATATAGTAGAAAGTGAATTATCAACAGGGACTCAGAAATACTTCGTTTAATAATCCGTGCTATAACAAGGTTGGTTAACCTGAGGTAAAATCTAGGCAGTGAATATAATTTCCCTAAGTCCGAGAGGATTAGGAAATTAAAGGCTTAAGTAGTTCAAGATACATTTGAGCATAACATCGACAAAGATCACTTGTTATCCTACCCACCATGAGAATCTTGAATCACTTTTAGCATCTGTTATATACCGTAAGCCCTAGTGAATATAATTCTAGTTATTTCATAAACTCTTGATTACAAACATCGAAATTAAAGTGACAAACAATTATTCATGAAATTTAACCCCCCATTTCAGGAAACATTAAACTATCAGTGAATTATATTGCAAACAACTTGGGTTCACACCTTATTCCCTGTAGGATTCGACCCCAACCTAGTTGGATTTTATATTGACAACGATCACTTACACCCATTCAAGAGTGTAATTTTAGCATTGTCATTAGTCTACTAAAAGCCTAAAAATCCTACCAAGTGAATATAAATCCCTTTATCTCAAATTTGAGCTTCAATAGACATTTTCTTAAAACTAGACCATTCACTTTCTCGATTTGTATAATGAACAAACTTTGGCCCTAGTCCCTCATTGGGTACTAGTCACCTCAAATCGGGTAAATCACCTAAGTTACAGGTGGATATTGTAAGGGTTCATGAAAGATTAGGTATGAGGAAATCATCAACAAAAAATAAAAAGGATACGGGTGCAGTATAGAGTGCCAAATGAGAAAAAAATCAAAATAATCAAAAAGAAAAAAGAAAAAGAGTATGTTGTGAAAATAAAACCACACCCAAAGTACAAGAAATTTGGAAAAAAGGAGAATAATAAAAGAAAAAATAAAAGTGGAGCCAAATATAGTGTAATGGCGAGGAACAAGTCATTTTAACCATATGTACCATACCGTAACCCGATCCTACATTACAAGACAATAAATGTACTACAGTGAACCTTATCTTGGCTATAAACTAAGGTGTAGAACATTAGGACAAGTGTAATTCCCCATGTTTTCAAGCTATTGACCCTCTCACCCCAAGATGTAGATTAGTTAATTAGCTTTCCAACGCCACTGCTCTCGCTCTAATCCGATATCATAGTTAAAGTTTATGGAAAACTGAATGAGGAACTGTCAACTACCTGTGATAGTAACTCTGGCAATGACCTATTGTCAAACACAATGAGTCATAGTGAAGACTCATATTCATGGAAGTAAGGGACTAGGGATTTCAGTCTAGTGATAATGAGTCCAGCATACAACTCATCATTATTCCAAATGAATCATTAGGTGGACCTACTTTCATAATACTAAGGACCCAAGTCTTAGATCCTCAGGTTAAAACTTCAGGCAACAACTCGTGACCAAACCAAACGAGTCGTAGACTGAGTCATTACGACTGTTTCCTAAAAATTCCTAAATATTTTTAAAAGGTCTTTTGGACTTCTCCCATTCTTTAACCCCCAAAGCTACGTCATTTAGGCTTTCTCAAGGTTGGAATATAAGGCTAAATTTCCCCAAATCCCTCATTACCTCAAAATTCATGTAATTCTTAGTTTCGAACAGACAATATAAGTGATTTTCATCTCCGAAGGCAATATTAGGGTTCCTCAAATTCAAGAACAAAACCCAAAGAGCTCATCTAATATTTAATCTCCAGGTATGTGGGATTTCATCAATGGGTTCCTTCCACCCATTAGTCCAAAAGATTTATCCAAAATTCTCAAGTTTAACTCACCATTTTACTTCGAGTTCCATGCGAAGTATGAGTTTTTCTTGGAATTTTAGTCTATTTTTTTAATTAAACTATGAGTATATGTTTTCCCATAAGTTTGGCATCTTTCTATACCAAAATCCTGAATTCCCCTTTTTATTTATAAATGATTGAGTTTTGGCTTGAATTATGAAAGTCCCTATTATGATCAGCTTTTTAATATTATTATGTTCAGTTGCATTAGTTAGAGTGGATGGGTTATGAACACCCTTTACCTAGTGATTCATGCATCTATCAGTTTATATGTCTTTGAGCACTTGGATTATCCTTCAGAATGTAATAATAATGAACGATTCAATTTTCAGTGTCATTTAGTTAGGAGTAGTACTTAGCACCGAGTAAATACAAGGACTAAGGATAACCCATCAGTTAGGCTTTAGACCTTTCATTGAAGACCCTAAGTTTCAGAACTATGACACTATCATAGGTTATAAGGGGTCACCCACCAGTTGAGGCTGACACCCTAGTACTTTGGAACATCAATTTAGTGGATCCACGCCAGCTAGTGTTCGTACCCTTGGCAAGGTACTGAACACCCTTTTAACTTAGGTTACATATTGGACCACAGATTGAGGTATGTCAGTTATTGTTAGTTCCCATAGTCCTCAATTAATGTTTCAACATTAGATTATGCATGAACTTGTATCTAGTTATCAGTTCTATTTAGTACATATTTATACTTAGTCTAGAATTTATTTCACCATGTTTCATGTATTCATGTTCAGCTTATATTTGTTAGATTTCCCATTTCATATACTCAATACATTCAAAGTACTGATCACATGCTTTTTCTACATTATATTATCTCATAACGTAGGTACGAATTCTTAGCACCTGGATCCCACTTAGTACATTTTTAAACGATCAATATAAGTTTTAGTGAGTCTTTGTTCTTTGAGGACTAGTTAACAGTTATTTATTTATGCATTTTTTTTAGTTTTAGTCAATTGAAGTTAGTTAGGGGATTATCCTAAAAATCACAATAGTTAGACTCTTTTAGACTGATAGACAGATGTTTTGATGCTGAGCTTGTCGAATTATTATTTATTATTATTTTACTTTTAGTTAATCTTCTGCCTACGATTTTGTTATTTCTTCAGTATTCTTAGTGTCATGCTAGGCCATGGGTTATCTCAGGGCCACTTTTGACTCTAAGCACCATATTACGAATAGGGTTTAGACTTAGTCATGGCAAACTTGGTATCAAAGAACCATATTTAAGGTGTCCTAGGGTGTCTAAAAGTCATATTAAGTATTGTCTTGTTCATGGGTGTGAAGCATGCCACCCTTATGAGTAAGAGGCTATAAAAATTTTGAGGAAAGTCTCATTTCTTTCATGATTCATGTCATGTGATAGAGAGTGAACTCTATTTAAATTCTTCCTCTATCTCAACCTCTACCCATTTATAGAAAATTCTTCCTAAGATAACTAACATAAGGAGAAATGAGAATCAGCCAACACTACCGCTAGTTAATAAAGACCCTCTAAAAGAGCATGTCTTCTATGCTGAGTTTCAAGCTACTTTCATAGAATTAGACTAGGCAATCACATCCCAATATAACCAAAAAGTTGTTGCACCATCTAACTCAGTTGTAAATATAGCAACAGTTAGGATATGGGAATTACTTAGATGAATCCACCGACATTCGTTGGGGATAAGTCTAAGGAGGATCCACAGGAATTCCTGGACATTATGTAAAAGGTCATTAAAATCATGGGTGTCACTCCAGTGGAAAATGCTGACTTGGCTACTTACCAATTACAAGGAGTGGCTCACACTTGGTTTAAGTAGAGAAAAAATGATAGAGGAATAGATGTAGGGTCAGTCTAGTTTGATGAGTTTATTTTTGCATTTCTAGATAGTTTCTTCTTACTTCATTTATGGTAAGCTATTGTGTAGGAGTTCATAAACTTGATGTAGGGAAACATCAGTGTAAAAGAGTATTCTCTCAAGTTTACTCACTTGTCAAGGTATGCTCCAACTATGGTTGCTGACTCCAGGACCTGAATAAGCAAGTTCATTTTTTATGTTTTTGAGGATGTGGTCAAAGAGTGTAGGACAATGATATTGGTTAAGGAGATGGACATCTATAGACTGATAGTCCATGCTTAACAGATTGGGAAGGAAAAGCTTGGACAAGGAAAGAGAGAATAAGAGGGTCTGAACTGGTAGCCTTAGTTTCTCTCAGCAAAGGTCGGATGGTGATAATATCTCTTAGTTCCACAAAAAATCTTCATATATAGGCTCATCTTCAACTACATCTCCAGTGCCTATATTCATACAGTATATTCGAGATAGAGCACTAGGCTCTAAGTCACGGGGTAGTGTAATTAGTATTTACCAAAACGTAGTTTGCAAGAGATGTCACAGGAACCACAAGGGTGAGTGCATGACTGGTAGTGATGATTGTTTTGGGTGTGGAAAGTTAGGCCACGGAATAGGGGATTTCCTAAAGATTCCACAAAGAGGTAGGAATGATTATCAACAGAGTCAAACTAACTCTTTAGTAGTTCTAGTAGGTTGCTCGACTTAGTAGGGTGCCACCTCTAGTGAAATTGGTGGACAGCGTCAGTGTAGGTTCTATGCCTTTACGACTCAACAAGATTAGGATGGTTCTCCTGATGTGGTCACTAGTACGTTACAAGTTTTTAATATTCATGTATATGCATTGTTAAACCTCAGAGCCACACTTTCCTTTGTGACTCCCTATATAGCAGTAGATTTTGGTATTATCACAAAAATCCTTGAAGAACCCTTCTCAATTCCTACTCCATTCGGGAGTTCAATCATAGCCAGACGGGTATATAGAAATTTCCGAGTCATAGTATCCCAGCAATTTACTTTAGTCGATCTTGTAGAGTTAGACATGATCGATTTTGATGTTATTAATGATATGAATTGGATCCACTCTTTCAATGCCTTAGCTTATTGTAGAAATATAGTTGTTGAGTTTTAGTTTCCAAATGAGCCAGTCATAGAGTGGAAGGGTAATACCGTAGTATCGGTAGGTCAATTTGTCTCTTTTCTAAAGGAAAGGAAAATAATTTTGAAAGGATGAATCTATCATGTATCTTGATTCAAGGACTCAAAGACAAAAACCCCATGTTTTGATTTAGTTCCAATAGTAAATAAATTTCCAAAAATGTTTCCTAAAGATCTTCTCAAAGTTTAATACACCTAAATTACACCTCTCTTATGAGAGAGTAAGCAGTCATTGTCAAGTATATAACCGAACTAGGTTGGGGTCAAATCCCACAGGGAATAAGGTGTCAATCAAGTCTATTTGTGATTAAAATGACTGATAGATAATGGTTTCCTTTAATTGGGGGTTTTATCATGTAATACCCGGGAAATTTTTCGTTGAAATTTTGTGCGTAAACGTGTTGGGTTCTATCTTCTAGAATGAATAATAAATTTTTCAAGCGGAATGTCTTAGATTATGACTCACCATTACGTATAGTATCGAATAAGATTTCCAATGATATGTGGATCATCCGAAACAGACACCCGAGCGACAAGTTATGAACATTCCGATTGAACCCTGAATAGTAGTGAACAGTAAAACATGTAGGAAAAAGTACTAAGGCCTGGCGTATTTTTTCTCCAACTTTAAATGATCATAAATCCTTGTACATAATGATCTAGGTGATCTACTATAAATCAATAAAAAGATCTGTGAGTCCTCTTTCCAATGAAATTGGTTTCATCCAATTTGTCTATCGTAGCAAAAAGTTATGGTTGATCTACTTCAGACTATCAAAACAGTCCACCAAAGGATAATTTGAGAATTTTTTGATTTTTAGGGGCGTTTTGGTCATTCGCCCTCACCTAAAATCCATCCAAACCCTATATTAAACCTTATTAGAAGCATTATATGTTATATTTCATCAAATTCCCTCAAAAAGAAAACCCTAAGCTCCTACATCCAACTTCAAGAACCTCTAAAGTTCACCATTAACTCTGCAAATTTATTCAAGATTCCAAGTTCCTAGTTCAAGAACTTCAAAAAC
>NC_061115.1:147498788-147506203 GCF_002878395.1 Capsicum annuum | reverse complement strand
GCCCTTATTTTCATTACCAAGACCTTCAGATAGGCCAGCTAGGATCACTATAGGACTTATTTTAGGCTTGTAATATAGGCCAGGGATGGTATGATATTCAAGGACATTTAGAGTGACTATGCCTCCTTAACACTACACTACTCTATTGGGGTTCACTTATTAACCTCTTTCTCTTTTTCTCTTCTCTTGATCGCATATATTCGAGTTGGGTGTTTCTTCTTTTTTTAATAAACACCTAACATTTATTCATTTATTTTATTCAACCCTTCTTCATACTCATTTTACACCATGCACCTCTATGATAGCACCCTCATCTTAGGTTGTTTGCCTAGGTCAAGGTGTATAGTGTCCAAGGAGGACCATGGCCAAAATAGGTTAATTATGGTATAAATGGGAAGATGAAAGCTGTCATAAGAAATAAATGGTCAATTTAGGCTCATAATAGGGATCAAGGGGTATTATGCACACAGAGAAGGCTATTTAGTCTAAAAGTGGGTTAATCAACAAAACGACCTATGATCATTTCCTAACCCTCAACCCTTCAACCATCGTAAGATTAACCAGGCAAGTTCTGTCTTTGGTATACAGAGGGAATTAAGTAGCTTCTCACACACACATAGCACACAAATATATCGTAGGCTATCACTTATCTAGTTCATGCAATTGCTCAACAATGATCATTAAGCAGCTAGAACTAATGCCACAACAAGATTAACAATGGTCACAAGTAAATGTAATTCACACATTTTTGCAAACAAAACATTAGAGAGGTGTTTAAAAATCAATCAAAATCATGTCAACTTCTTTTTGTACTTGTATTTCTCCTAGTCACCACAAAATATGTTGCAACAATAGACTACCCTACACCCTCAACTTAAAATCAAAGCAAAACTGAACTAAGAGTTAGAGTGTACCTGGAATGGATCAATCTCAGAGGTCATGGGTTACCTCCCATGCAGCGCCTGATTTAACATCGCATAACTACTCCAGTATCTCGATTACTTCAGACTTCATTGAGATAGATAATATTGATACTTTTCATCGATTCGTTTAGGCCAATGTAAAGCTTGACACGTTGCCTATTTACCTTGAAGGTACTGCCATCTTCATTTTAAGTTCTGCTACTCCAGATGAGTGGACTTGACTAACTGAAAAAAGGCCTAACTACTTAGATTTTAGCTTTCCTGGGAATAATTTGAGTCTGGAATCGAACAGCAATACCAAGTCACCTTTTTGGAATTCTCATTTCCTTATTCTCCAATCATGGTACTTTTCATCTTTTATTTATATAGATCTGCTCGTTCATATTCCCTGAGATGGAATTTATCCATCTCATTCAATTGCCCCAGTCTCAGCTCTGCTTTTTTCTTCCAATATAGATTCAACCTTTTGGGTGCCCATAAGGCCATGTGCTCCAGCTCTATTGGTAGGTGGCAAGCTTACCCAAAGACCAGTTGAAATGGTGACATGCCAATGGGTGTCTTAAAAGCAGTTTGATATGCCCACAAGGCATCATCGAGCTTTTGAGACCAATCTTTTCGGTTAGCATTCACCATTTTGGCTAGGATAACTTTAATCTCACGATTTGACACCTCCACTTTCCCATTGGCTTATGGGTGGTATGGAGTAGCCACTCTGTGCTATTTTACCCCATATTTTTCCAAAGCTGCTCGAAATACTTTGTTGCAAAAATGGGATCCTCCATCGCTTATAATAGTACATGGTACTCCAAAGCGAGAGAAGATATTCTTCTTACTAAAAGAAACAACCCTATTCCCTTCATTATCAGACAAGTTAACCGTTTCGACCTATTTTGATACATAGTCAACAACAACTAAAATATACTTCATCCCGTATGAGCTTACAAAAGGACCCATGAAATTGATACCCTAGACATCAAACAATTCCACTTCAAGCATCTTCGTTAAGGGTATCTCATGTCTTTTAGAGATTGAACCCTGCCTCTTGAATTGGTCATATTTCAGTACAAAATCGTGGGCATCCCTGAACAATATTGGCCAATAATAGAAACCCTGCAACACCTTTCTAGCTATTCGGTCACCTGCTTGGTAACCCCCAATCGGGGAAGCATGACATACTTCCAATATGCATAATACATCTACTTCTGGCACGCATCTCATTATAATACTATCTGCACGTCACTGAAAAAGATATGGCTCAATCCAGAAGTAATGTGTCATATCATGTAAGAACTTCTTCCTTTGATGGAAAGCAAGATTATTTTGGATGACCTCACTCACAACATAATTTGCATAATCTGCATACCAAGGAAATTTATCCACAGCGGCAGCCAGGATATCCTTATTAGGAAATG
The DNA here is from genome assembly GCF_002878395.1 of Capsicum annuum. NCBI lineage: Eukaryota > Viridiplantae > Streptophyta > Magnoliopsida > Solanales > Solanaceae > Capsicum > Capsicum annuum. The sequence continues at coordinate 147,503,868 of NC_061115.1, read as the reverse complement.
CACCATTTATCTTTATTTCATCACTAATTTCCTATTCACCTTCCATTCTAGAAAGATGGTCTGCAACCTAGCTTTCACAACCTTTCCTATCTTTGACCTCAAAGTCAAATTCTTACAGCAGCAATACCCATCTAATCAACCTATGTTTTGCATCTTTCTTAGCCATCAAATACCTCAAGGCAGCATGGTCGGTGTGGACCACCACTTTGGACCTAAGAATATAAGCTCTAAACTTCTCGAAAGCATACACTATAGCCAGAAGCCCCTGTTCAGTGATGGCGTAATTCTTTACCACTTAATTCAGTGCTTTGCTAGCGTAATATATCGGATGAAATAGTTTGTCCCTCTTTTGTCCCAATATATCCCCAAGGAAAACACCACTTGCATCACACATGATCTCAAATGGTTTTGCCTAGCCAGGTGTAATAACAATAGGGGCCTCATCAGCTTCTTCTTAAGGCATTCAAATTCCTTTAATCACTCGTCATCGTAGGAAAATTTCACTTCTTTCTCCAAAAGTTTGAAAAGTGGATTTGCAACCTTTGAGAAATGTTTTATAAATCTCCAATAAAAGCCAGTATATCCAAGAAAACTACGCATTCCCTTAACTGAAATGGGAGATGGTAGTTTCTCAATAACTTTTATTTTTGCTCGATCCACTTCTATCTCTTTTTTTAAAATTTTATGGCCGAGAATGACGCCCATCTTTACCATGAAATGACATTTTTTCCAGTTAAGCACCAAATTAAATTCTACACATCTTTGCAAGGCTAGATTCAGATTTGCCAAACACGTCTAGAATGAATCACCCACTATAGAGAAATCATCCATGAATACCTCTATGGTGTCCTTCACCATATCGGAGATGATAGATATTATACACCGTTGAAAAATAGTTGGTGCACTACAAAGCCCAAATGGCATCCTCTTAAATGACAAGGTGCTATGTGGGCATGTGAATGACATTTTCTCCTAATATTCAGGAGAAATAAAGATTTGGTTGTATCCAGAATAACCATCCAGGAAGTAATACCACTCCCTTCCAGCCAATCGATCAAGCATTTGGTCCATAAAGGGAATTGGGAAGTGCTCTTTCAGAATCCAAAAATTCATCTTGTGGTAGTCCATGCAAACTCTCCACCCAGTTATATGCCTGAGTGGAATCAACTCATTCCTTTCTTTTGCAACCACTGTTATGCCCCCTTTTTGGGTACATATTGAACTGGGCTCACCCACTTGCTATCAAAAATAGGGTTAACCACTCCTACATCCAACCACTTAATAATCTCCTTCTTAACCACCTCTTGCATTAGTGGGTTAATATGGTACTGGTGCTCTATGGTTGGAATACAATCTTCCTCAAGTTAAATTTTGTGCGTGCAGATGCCCAGAGGAATGCCAATAATATCTGCGATGGTCCACCCTATAGCTCTCTTGGGCCTCTGAAGTACTAAAATAAGTACATTCAACTGTTGTTCACCTAAATCAACTGTAATAATAATAGGTAGCATTTTTCCGCTGCCCAAAAACATGTACTGTAAGTGTCCAGGCAGTTCCTTCAATTCCAACACTGGAGGCTCCTCAATAGATGGCTTGGCTGGTGGTTTTGGTCGATTAGCAAGATCAAGGTCCAGATTTTTAGGATCATAAGGATATGAACTCATTCCTGTCAAGGCATAAACTATCTTTTCATACTCCCAAATGCCTTCACTATCATAATTTATCATAATTGTGGCCAAAGGTTCGATAACAAATTGCTCAGCTATGGACACATCCTGTTCGTCCTCATAATACACATCAACTACTAACAACACACACATTTATTCATGTTGCTTCATTGATTTTACCACATCAAACCACACCACTTCATCATTCATCCTGAATAAGAGCTCATTCGCTATCAAAATAATTAACACACTTCTGGTTGCAAGGAAAGGTCAATCCAAGATTATGGGCACCTCGAAGTCCACCTCATAATCAAGAATGATGAATTCTATAGGGAATATAAAGTTTGACTCCTTTACCAACACATCATACAGAAAGCCAATAGGTGGTTGTACTGACCTATCCGTCATCATGAGTCTCATGTTAGTGGGTGTGGGATTTACCAGACCTAGCTTTCAATAAACAAGTAGTGGCATCAAATTAGCTCTTGCTCCCAGATCACATAATGCCTTGGCGAATACCAAAGTCCCGATTGTACAGGGAACAGTGAATGTACCCGGGTCAGGCTTCTTTTATGCCATGATCCATATAAAAATAGCACTACAATGGTAGAGGTTTTCATCTAATTCCCAGCTCACAGCTCTTTTCTTATTCACAAGGTTCTTCATGAATTTCACATATCTTGGTATTTGGTCAATTGCTTCAACTAAAGCCACATTTATTGTCAACTGCTTGAGCATTGCCATGAAATTGAAGAATTATGCATCATCAGCCTTTTTCTTCTGTTATTGAGGAAAGGGAGGTAGTGGTCATTTGATAGTTTTCAACACCACTTCCTCTTTCTTCTCTTTTTCCTTCTCTGAAGCATCAATAGAACTATTCAGCTTCTCAGGCTCCACTGGGTTATTTTCTTTAGATTCACTAACAACTACCTCACGATCTATAGATTTGCCCACAGAAGGGCCAGGTAAGATCTTTCCACTCCTACTGGTAATTGTCATACATGAGCCATCATTCTGTGGGTTCTACCCAGTATCACTTGGTAATATTCTGCTCTTTCTCTGGTTGACTGTAGTAGAAAGTTGGCTCATCTGCTGCTCGAACAGTTTGATTGCAGTGGAATGTGAGTGCACCAACTGACTGATGGATGTCAGATTGGTCTTCATGGTGGTCACACCAGAGTTGGTGGCCTCAACTCCCTTCAATATCTTCTCCATCTTATCCTTCATGGATATCTTTCCAGAGCTAGTTGTAGCAACTTCTCGATTTCCAGTAGGAACGTATAAACCACTCTATCATTACTGTTTCTCTAGTTTTCTTGCTCCCTGTCTTTATAATGAAGATTGTCATAAATATTCTGACCTTAATTCCCTTGGCTATTGCCTTGGAAACCCCCCTGATTATTAATATAATTTGCCCCTTCTTTCGACTCCACATCAACTTGATCTTGAGACGTCACAACTTTCACTTTTTCAGTCTTCCCCAATAATAAGTGCTTGGTAAGAAGGTCTATCTGAGGCTTTAGATGGGCTATGTCTTTATCCCACTTCTCATCCCTCCTGTGTTGTTCAACAGACATACAAACAGAAATAGTAGGGCTTGCTACCATAGACTCCCTGGTATGGCAAGCCCGACTCTATTTGGTCATCATATTCAGCATATCTGAGGGATCTTGAAAAAAAAGTCAACGAATAAACCACCTACAACATTATCTACAATTGGATTTGTAAAAGAGTTAAGAGCACTCTACAAAGTCTCAATCAAATCTATGTCTGTAATGTTGTGGTTCAGACACTTAGTCAGCTTCTTCTTGAACCTCTCCCAAGTTTCATGAAAGGCTTTATTTGGGAGCTTTCTAAAGTTGTTGATCTCGTCTCTCAACTATACCCTCCCAGAGGGTGAAGAATCTGTTCCAGGATCACTTCTTTCAACTGCCTCCAGTGGGTGATGGAATCAGGTGTAAGCTCATTTAACCACATTGTTGCCTCTTCAGATAGAGACAATGGAAACAATCTCAACCGAATCGAATTTTGGCTCACTCTCGGATTATCAAAATATTTGCAAATGGTTATAAAGTTCAGCAAGTGCATGTTTGGATCATCACCAGGCTAGTCACCAAACAATCCCTTCAGATTCAGGATTTGAATCATGGTACTGGTTATGTTGAATTTTGCACCAGGTGCCAATGGTGGAGGAATGACATCACCCGTTGCACCTTCTTCATCCATTCTTTCATCACCGTTATCAACCTCGTATTGGACAGGCTATTGACCATACCTTCCTCTAACTGGACAGTTTTCTATTGAAGTTTTGCTGCACCAGTGCAGCAATTTGCTCTGCTCGCCTTGGGTTTTAAGGATTCAGCAATTCCTCATCACCCAAGTCATCATCATCAGGGTTCGAATGACGTACTTGTTGACCCTCGTTCTATACGTTCACCTGAGCCGTAGCCAAGGCTACCACTTTGTCAGCCTCTTACTGTTCTACCATTCTCCCGATCAGCTATGGTTCCGGATTAATTAGTAATAACGGTTCTTTGGAACTTCTTATTTTTGGCATAAACAAAAAGGATCCTACAATTAAACAAAAACAACAAATAAATGGAAATTTATGAAATTTAACTAATAGCCAATTAACGCACAAAAACTTTCGGTTTACGACCGTATTTCCCGGTAAGAGCGCTATTTTTGATAACTCTCAAATTACACTCTTGAATGGGTGTAAACGATCGTTGTCAATATAAAACCCAACTAGGTTGGGGTCAAATCCCACTAGGAATAAGCCGAGAACCCAAGTTGTTTGTTATTTAATTCACTGATATTTTAATGTTTCCAAAATGGGGGGTTTAAGTTTCATGAATAATTGTTTGTCACTTTAATTTTGATGTTTGTAATCAAAAGTTTATGAAATAACAAGAATTATGTTCACTAGGGCTTTCGGTAGTTGACAGATGCCAAAGGTGATTCAAGATTCTCATGGTGGGTTGGATAACAACCTATCTTGATGGATGTTATGCTCAAATGTCTCTCGACCTACTTAAGCGTTTAATTTCCTAATCCTACCGGACTTAGGGAATTTCTATTCACTGTCCAGATTTTACCTCAGGTTAACCAACCTTGTTACAGCGCTGATTATTAAATGAAGTATTTTTGAGTCCCTATTAATAATTCACTTCCTACAACATTTGATTTCTTTCTCAAGAAAATCAAAGCACGTGTGTCTACTATTTATAACCATTAGACGTTAATTAAAGCATCAGAATTATTAAGAAATCCTACCATATATTGAATCTTGAATACCTAGCAGCTTATCAAGACCTAACCGTAGATCCCATAATTCAGGTTAATGGAGTTTAGCCTCTCATGACGCAAAGAACGAAACACATAATTGAATTCATGATTTGAAAGATAAACTT